>NW_027422213.1:0-233394 GCF_037893015.1 Macrotis lagotis
CTTGCCTTGCGTTACCCTTTCCTTGCCTTTCCCTGCATTGCCTAGCCCTGTGTTGTCGTGCCTTAGCCTTGTTTCCCCTTACCGTGCCGTTCCTTCCGTTAACCGTGCCTTCCCCTGCTTTCCCTTGCCTTCCTTGCCTTCCGTTACTCTTTTCTTGCCTTCCGTGCATTGCCTAGCCTTGCGTTGTCGTGCCTTAGCCTTGCCTCGCGTGACCGTGCCTTGCCTTGCGTTACCCTTTCCTTGCCTTGCCGTGCATTGCCTAGCCGTGCGTTGTCGTGCATCAGCCTTGCCTTGCCTCACCGTGCCTTGCCTTTCGTTACCCTTTCCTTGCCTTGCCGTGCATTGCCTAGCCGTGCGTTGCCGTGCCTTAGCCTTGTTTCCCCTTGCCGTGCCTTGCCTTTTGTTACACTTGCCTTGCCTTGCTTTGCCTTGCCTTCCTTTCCTTCCGTTACTCTTTCCTTGCCTAGCCGTGCACTGCCTAGCCTTGCGTTGTCGTGCATTAGCTTTGCCTCCCCAAACCGTGCCTTGCCTTCCGTTACCATTTGCTTGCCTTGCCCTGCATTGCCTAGCCCTGTGTTTTCGTGCCTTAGTCTTGTTTTGCCTTACGGTGCCGTTCCTTCCGTTACCCTTCCCTTCCCCTGCTTTCCCTTGCCTTCCTTGCCTTCCGTTACTCTTTGTTTGCCTTCCGTGCATTGCCTAGCCCTGCGTTGTCGTGCCTTAGCCTTGCCTCGCCTGAGCGTGCCTTGCCTTGCGTTACCCTTTCCTTGCCTTGCCGTGAATTGCCTAGCCGTGCGTTGTCGTGCATCAGCCTTGCCTTGCCTCACCGTGCCTTGCCTTGCGTTACCCTTACCTTGCCTTGCTTTCCCTTCCTTTCATTGCCTTCCGTTACTCTTTGCTTTCCTTCCGTGCATTGCCTAGCCTTGCGTTGTCGTGCCTTAGCCTTGCCTCGCCTGACAGTGCCTTGCCTTGCGTTACCCTTTCCTTGCCTTGCCGTGCATTGCCTAGCCGTGCGTTGCCGTGCCTTAGCCTTGTTTCCCCTTGCCGTGCCATTCCTTCCGTTACCCTTGCCTTGCCTTGCTTTCCCTTGCCTTCCTTGCCTTCCGTTACTCTTTGCTTGCCTTCCGTGCATTGCCTAGCCTTGCGTTGTCGTGCCTTAGCCTTGCCTCGCCTGACCGTGCCTTGCCTTGCGTTACCCTTTCCTTGCCTTGCCGTGCATTGCCTAGCCGTGCGTTGTCGTGCTTCAGCCTTGCCTTGCCTCACCGTGCCTTGCCTTGCGTTACCCTTTCCTTGCCTTGCCGTGCATTGCCTAGCCGTGCGTTGCCGTGCCTTAGCCTTGTTTCCCCTTGCCGTGCCGTTCCTTCTGTTACCCTTGCCTTGCCTTGCTTTCCCTTGCCTTCCTTGCCTTCCGTTACTCTTTGCTTGCCTTCCGTGCATTGCCTAGCCTTGCGTTGTCGTGCATTCGCCTTCCTGCCCAAACCGTGCCTTGCCTTGCGTTACTATTTCCTTGCCTTGCCCTGCATTGCCTAGCCCTGTGTTGTCGTGCCTTAGCCTTGTTTCCCCTTACCGTGCCGTTCCTTTCGTTACCCTTGCCTTCCCCTGCTTTCCCTTGCCTTCCTTGCCTTCCGTTACTCTTTGCTTGCCTTCCGTGCATTGCCTAACCTTGCGTTGTCGTGACTTAGCCTTGCCTCGCCTGACCGTGCCTTGCCTTGAGTTACCCTTTCCTTGCCTTGCCGTGCATTGCCTAGCCGTGCGTTGTCGTGCATTTGCCTTGTCTTGCCTCACCGTGCTTTGCCTTGCGTTACCCTTTCCTTGCCTTGCCGTGCAATGCCTAGCCCTGCATTGTCGTGCCTTAGCTTTTTTTCCCCTTACGTTGCCGTTCCTTTCGTTGCCCTTGCCTTCCCTTGCTTTCCCTTGCCTTCCTTGCCTTCCGTTACTCTTTGCTTGCCTTCCGTTCATTGCCTAACCTTGCGTTGTCGTGCCTTAGCCTTGCCTCGCCTGACCGTGCCTTGCCTTGCGTTACCCTTTCCTTGCCTTGCCGTGCATTGCCTAGCCGTCCGTTGTCGTGCATTTGCCTTGCCTTGCCTCACCGTGCCTTGCCTTGCGTTACCCTTTCCTTGCCTGGCCGTGCATTGCCTAGCCGTGCGTTGTCGTGCATTAGCCTTGTCTTGCCTTACCGTGCATTGCCTTGCGTTACCCTTTCCTTGACTGGCCGTGCATTGCGTAGCCGTGCGTTGCCGTTTCTTAGCCTTGTTTCCCCTTGCCGTGCCTTGCCTTTTGTTACACTTGCCTTGCCTTGCTTTGCCTTGCCTTCCTTTCCTTCCGTTACTCTTTCCTTGCCTAGCCGTGCACTGCCTAGCCTTGCGTTGTCGTGCATTAGCTTTGCCTCCCCAAACCGTGCCTTGCCTTGCGTTACCATTTCCTTTCCTTGCCCTGCATTGCCTAGCCCTGTGTTGTCGTGCCTTAGTCTTGTTTGCCCTTACCGTGCCGTTCCTTCCGTTACCCTTGCCTTTCCCTGCTTTCCCTAGCCTTCCTTGCCTTCCGTTCCTCTTTGCTTGCCTTCCGTTTATTGCCTAGCCTTGCGTTGTCGTGCCTTAGCCTTGCCGCGCCTTACCGTGCCTTGCCTTGCGTTACCCTTTCCTTGCCTTGCCGTGCATTGCCTAGCCTTGCGTTGTCGTGCCTTAGCCTTGCCTCGCCTGACCGTGCCTTGCCTTGCGTTACCCTTTCCTTGCCTTGCCGTGCATTGCCTAGCCATGCGTTGTCGTGCATCAGCCTTGCCTTGCCTCACCGTGCCTTGCCTTGCGTTACCCTTTCCTTGCCTTGCCGTGCATTGCCTAGCCGTGCGTTGCCGTGCCTTAGCCTTGTTTCCCCTTGCCGTGCCGTTCCTTCTGTTACCCTTGCCTTGCCTTGCTTTCCCTTGCCTTCCTTGCCTTCCGTTACTCTTTGCTTGCCTTCCGTGCATTGCCTAGCCTTGCGTTTTCGTGCATTCGCCTCCCTCCCCGAACCGTGCCTTGATTTGCGTTACCCTTTCCTTGTCTTGTCCTGCATTGCCTAGCCCTGTGTTGTCGTACCTTAGCCTTGTTTCCCCTTACCGTGCCGTTCCTTTCGTTACCCTTGCCTTCCCCTGTTTCCCTTGCCTTCCTTGCCTTCCGTTACTCTTTGCTTGCCTTCCGTGCATTGCCTAGCCTTGCGTTGTCGTGCCTTAGTCTTGCCTCGCCTGACCGTGCCTTGCCTTGAGGTACCCTTTCCTTGCCTTGCGGTGCATTCCCTAGCCGTGAGTTGTCGTGCATTTGCCTTGTCTTGCCTCACCGTGCTTTGCCTTGCGTTACCCTTTCCTTGCCTTGCCGTGCATTGCCTAGCCCTGCATTGTCGTGCCTTAGCTTGTTTCCCCTTACCGTGCCGTTCCTTTCGTTGCCCTTGCCTTCCCTTGCTTTCCCTTGCCTTCCTTGCCTTCCGTTACTCTTTGCTTCCCTTCCGTTCATTGCCTAGCCTTGCGTTGTCGTGCCTTAGCCTTGCCTCGCCTGACCGTGCCTTGCCTTGCGTTACCCTTTCCTTGCCTTGCCGTGCATTGCCTAGCCGTGCGTTGTCGTGCATTTGCCTTGCCTTGCCTTACCGTGCCTTGCCTTGCGTTACCCTTTCCTTGCCTGGCCGTGCATTGCCTAGCCGTGCGTTGTCGTGCATTAGCCTTGTCTTGCCTTACCGTGCCTTGGCTTGCGTTACCCTTTCCTTGCCTGGCCGTGCATTGCGTAGCCGTGCGTTGCCGTTCCTTAGCCTTCTTTCCCCTTGCCGTGCCTTGCCTTTTGTTACACTTGCCTTGCCTTGCTTTGCCTTGCCTTCCTTTCCTTCCGTTACTCTTTCCTTCCCTAGCCGTGCACTGCCTAGCCTTGCGTTGTCGTGCATTAGCTTTGCCTCCCCAAACCGTGCCTTGCCTTGCGTTACCATTTCCTTGCCTTGCCCTGCATTGCCTAGCCCTGTGTTGTCGTGCCTTAGTCTTGTTTGCCCTTACCGTGCCGTTCCTTCCGTTACCCTTGCCTTTCCCTGCTTTCCCTAGCCTCCCTTGCCTTCCGTTCCTCTTTGCTTGCCTTCCGTGCATTGCATAGCCTTGCGTTGTCGTGCCTTAGCCTTGCCTCGCGTGACCGTGCCTTGCCTTGCGTTACCCTTTCCTTGCCTTGCCGTGAATTGCCTAGCCGTGCGTTGTCGTGCATCAGCCTTGCCTTGCCTCACCGTGCCTTGCCTTGCGTTACCCTTACCTTGCCTTGCTTTCCCTTCCTTTCATTGCCTTCCGTTACTCTTTGCTTTCCTTCCGTGCATTGCCTAGCCTTGCGTTGTCGTGCCTTAGCCTTGCCTCGCCTGACAGTGCCTTGCCTTGCGTTACCCTTTCCTTGCCTTGCCGTGCATTGCCTAGCCGTGCGTTGCCGTGCCTTAGCCTTGTTTCCCCTTGCCGTGCCGTTCCTTCCGTTACCCTTGCCTTGCCTTGCTTTCCCTTGCCTTCCTTGCCTTCCGTTACTCTTTGCTTACCTTCCGTGCATTGCCTAGCCTTGCGTTGTCGTGCCTTAGCCTTGCCTCGCGTAACGGTGCCTTGCCTTGCTTTACCCTTTCCTTTCTTTGCCGTGCATTGGCTAGCCCTGCGTTGTCGTGCCTTAGCCTTGTTTCCCCTTACCGTGCCGTTCCTTCCGTTACCCTTGCCTTCCCCTGCTTTCCCTTGCCTTCCTTGCCTTCCGTTACTCTTTGCTTGCCTTCCGTTTATTGCCTAGCCTTGCGTTGTCGTGCCTTAGCCTTGCCGCGCCTTACCGTGCCTTGCCTTGCGTTACCCTTTCCTTGCCTTGCCGTGCATTGCCTAGCCTTGCGTTGTCGTGCCTTAGCCTTGCCTCGCCTGACCGTGCCTTGCCTTGCGTTACCCTTTCCTTGCCTTGCCGTGCATTGCCTAGCCGTGCGTTGTCGTGCCTTAGCCTTGCCTCGCCTGACCGTGCCTTGCCTTGCGTTACCCTTTCCTTGCCTTGCCGTGAATTGCCTAGCCGTGCGTTGTCGTGCATCAGCCTTGCCTTGCCTCACCGTGCCTTGCCTTGCGTTACCCTTACCTTGCCTTGCTTTCCCTTCCTTTCATTGCCTTCCGTTACTCTTTGCTTTCCTTCCCTGCATTGCCTAGCCTTGCGTTGTCGTGCCCTAGCCTTGCCTCGCGTAACGGTGCCTTGCCTTGCGTTACTCTTTCCTTTCCTTGCCGTGCATTGGCTAGCCCTGCGTTGTCGTGCCTTAGCCTTGTTTCCCCTTACCGTGCCGTTCCTTTCGTTACCCTTGCCTTCCCCGGCTTTCCCTTGCCTTCCTTGCCTTCCGTTACTCTTTGCTTGCCTTCCGTGCATTGCCTAGCCTTGCGTTGTCGAGCCTTAGCCTTGGCTCGCCTGACCGTGCCTTGCCTTGAGTTACCCTTTCCTTGCCTTGCCGTGAATTGCCTAGCCGTGCGTTGTCGTGCATCAGCCTTGCCTTGCCTCACCGTGCCTTGCCTTGCGTTACCCTTTCCTTGCCTTGCCGTGCATTGCCTAGCCGTGCGTTTTCGTGCATTTGCCTTGCCTTGCCTCACCGTGCCTTGCGTTGCGTTACCCTTTCCTTGCCTGGCCGTGCATTGCGTAGCCGTGCGTTGCCGTTCCTTAGCCTTGTTTCCCCTTCCCGTGCCTTGCCTTTTGTTACACTTGCCTTGCCTTGCTTTGCCTTGCCTTCCTTTCCTTCCGTTACTCTTTCCTTGCCTAGCCGTGTACTTCCTAGCCTTGCGTTGTCGTGCATTAGCTTTGCCTCCCCAAACCGTGCCTTGCCTTGCGTTACCATTTCCTTGCCTTGCCCTGCATTGCCTAGCCTTGTGTTGTCGTGCCTTAGTCTTGTTTGCCCTTATCGTGCCGTTCCTTCAGGTTCCCTTGCCTTCCCCTGCTTTCCCTAGCCTTCCTTGCCTTCCGTTCTTCTTTGCTTGCCTTCCGTGCATTGCCTAGCCTTGCGTTGTCGTGCCTTAGCCTTGCCTCGCCTGACCGTGCCTTGCCTTGCGTTACCCTTTCCTTGCCTTGCCTTGAATTGCCTAGCCGTGCGTTGTCGTGCCTTAGCCTTGCCTCGCCTGACACTGCCTTGCCTTGCGTTACCCTTTCCTTGCCTTGCCGTGCATTGCCTAGCCGTGCGTTGCCGTGCCTTAGCCTTGTTTCCCCTTGCCGTGCCGTTCCTTCCGTTACCCTTGCCTTGCCTTGCTTTCCCTTGCCTTCCTTGCCTTCCGTTACTCTTTGCTTGCCTTCCGTGCATTGCCTAGCCTTGCGTTGTCGTGCCTTAGCCTTGCCTCGCCTAACGGTGCCTTGCCTTGCGTTACCCTTTCCTTTCCTTGCCGTGCATTGGCTAGCCCTGCTTTGTCGTGCCTTAGCCTTGTTTCCCCTTACCGTGCCGTTCCTTCGGTTACCCTTGCCTTCCCCTGCTTTCCCTTGCCTTCCTTGCCTTCCGTTACTCTTTGCTTGCCTTCCGTTTATTGCCTAGCCTTGCGTTTTCGTGCCTTAGCCTTGCCGCGCCTGACCGTGCCTTGCCTTGCGTTACCCTTTCCTTGCCTTGCCGTGCATTGCCTAGCCTTGCGTTGTCGTGCCTTAGCCTTGCCTCGACTGACCGTGCCTTGCCTTGCGTTACCCTTTCCTTGCCTTGCCGTGCATTGCCTAGCCCTGTGTTGTCGTGCCTTAGCCTTGTTTCCCCTTACCGTGCCGTTCCTTCCGTTAACCGTGCCTTCCCCTGCTTTCCCTTGCCTTCCTTGCCTTCCGTTACTCTTTTCTTGCCTTCCGTGCATTGCCTAGCCTTGCGTTGTCGTGCCTTAGCCTTGCCTCGCGTGACCGTGCCTTGCCTTGCGTTACCCTTTCCTTGCTTTGCCGTGCATTGCCTAGCCGTGCGTTGTCGTGCATCAGCCTTGCCTTGCCTCACCGTGCCTTGCCTTTCGTTACCCTTTCCTTCCCTTGCCGTGCATTGCCTAGCCGTGCGTTGCCGTGCCTTAGCCTTGTTTCCCCTTGCCGTGCCTTGCCTTTTGTTACACTTGCCTTGCCTTGCTTTGCCTTGCCTTCCTTTCCTTCCGTTACTCTTTCCTTGCCTAGCCGTGCACTGCCTAGCCTTGCGTTGTCGTGCATTAGCTTTGCCTCCCCAAACCGTGCCTTGCCTTCCGTTACCATTTGCTTGCCTTGCCCTGCATTGCCTAGCCCTGTGTTGTCGTGCCTTAGTCTTGTATTGCCTTACGGTGCCGTTCCTTCCGTTACCCTTCCCTTCCCCTGCTTTCCCTTGCCTTCCTTGCCTTCCGTTACTCTTTGCTTGCCTTCCGTGCATTGCCTAGCCCTGCGTTGTCGTGCCTTAGCCTTGCCTCGCCTGAGCGTGCCTTGCCTTGCGTTACCCTTTCCTTGCCTTGCCGTGAATTGCCTAGCCGTGCGTTGTCGTGCATCAGCCTTGCCTTGCCTCACCGTGCCTTGCCTTGCGTTACCCTTACCTTGCCTTGCTTTCCCTTCCTTTCATTGCCTTCCGTTACTCTTTGCTTTCCTTCCGTGCATTGCCTAGCCTTGCGTTGTCGTGCCTTAGCCTTGCCTCGCCTGACAGTGCCTTGCCTTGCGTTACCCTTTCCTTGCCTTGCCGTGCATTGCCTAGCCGTGCGTTTTCGTGCATTTGCCTTGCCTTGCCTCACCGTGCCTTGCGTTGCGTTACCCTTTCCTTGCCTGGCCGTGCATTGCGTAGCCGTGCGTTGCCGTTCCTTAGCCTTGTTTCCCCTTCCCGTGCCTTGCCTTTTGTTACACTTGCCTTGCCTTGCTTTGCCTTGCCTTCCTTTCCTTCCGTTACTCTTTCCTTGCCTAGCCGTGTACTGCCTAGCCTTGCGTTGTCGTGCATTAGCTTTGCCTCCCCAAACCGTGCCTTGCCTTGCGTTACCATTTCCTTGCCTTGCCCTGCATTGCCTAGCCTTGTGTTGTCGTGCCTTAGTCTTGTTTGCCCTTATCGTGCCGTTCCTTCAGGTTCCCTTGCCTTCCCCTGCTTTCCCTAGCCTTCCTTGCCTTCCGTTCTTCTTTGCTTGCCTTCCGTGCATTGCCTAGCCTTGCGTTGTCGTGCCTTAGCCTTGCCTCGCCTGACCGTGCCTTGCCTTGCGTTACCCTTTCCTTGCCTTGCCTTGAATTGCCTAGCCGTGCGTTGTCGTGCCTTAGCCTTGCCTCGCCTGACACTGCCTTGCCTTGCGTTACCCTTTCCTTGCCTTGCCGTGCATTGCCTAGCCGTGCGTTGCCGTGCCTTAGCCTTGTTTCCCCTTGCCGTGCCGTTCCTTCCGTTACCCTTGCCTTGCCTTGCTTTCCCTTGCCTTCCTTGCCTTCCGTTACTCTTTGCTTGCCTTCCGTGCATTGCCTAGCCTTGCGTTGTCGTGCCTTAGCCTTGCCTCGCCTAACGGTGCCTTGCCTTGCGTTACCCTTTCCTTTCCTTGCCGTGCATTGGCTAGCCCTGCTTTGTCGTGCCTTAGCCTTGTTTCCCCTTACCGTGCCGTTCCTTCGGTTACCCTTGCCTTCCCCTGCTTTCCCTTGCCTTCCTTGCCTTCCGTTACTCTTTGCTTGCCTTCCGTTTATTGCCTAGCCTTGCGTTTTCGTGCCTTAGCCTTGCCGCGCCTGACCGTGCCTTGCCTTGCGTTACCCTTTCCTTGCCTTGCCGTGCATTGCCTAGCCTTGCGTTGTCGTGCCTTAGCCTTGCCTCGACTGACCGTGCCTTGCCTTGCGTTACCCTTTCCTTGCCTTTCCCTGCATTGCCTAGCCCTGTGTTGTCGTGCCTTAGCCTTGTTTCCCCTTACCGTGCCGTTCCTTCCGTTAACCGTGCCTTCCCCTGCTTTCCCTTGCCTTCCTTGCCTTCCGTTACTCTTTTCTTGCCTTCCGTGCATTGCCTAGCCTTGCGTTGTCGTGCCTTAGCCTTGCCTCGCGTGACCGTGCCTTGCCTTGCGTTACCCTTTCCTTGCCTTGCCGTGCATTGCCTAGCCGTGCGTTGTCGTGCATCAGCCTTGCCTTGCCTCACCGTGCCTTGCCTTTCGTTTCCCTTTCCTTGCCTTGCCGTGCATTGCCTAGCCGTGCGTTGCCGTGCCTTAGCCTTGTTTCCCCTTGCCGTGCCTTGCCTTTTGTTACACTTGCCTTGCCTTGCTTTGCCTTGCCTTCCTTTCCTTCCGTTACTCTTTCCTTGCCTAGCCGTGCACTGCCTAGCCTTGCGTTGTCGTGCATTAGCTTTGCCTCCCCAAACCGTGCCTTGCCTTCCGTTACCATTTGCTTGCCTTGCCCTGCATTGCCTAGCCCTGTGTTGTCGTGCCTTAG
This sequence comes from Macrotis lagotis, assembly GCF_037893015.1. Lineage (NCBI taxonomy): Eukaryota > Metazoa > Chordata > Mammalia > Peramelemorphia > Peramelidae > Macrotis > Macrotis lagotis. The sequence continues at coordinate 9,309 of NW_027422213.1, forward strand.
TCTTGTATTGCCTTACGGTGCCGTTCCTTCCGTTACCCTTCCCTTCCCCTGCTTTCCCTTGCCTTCCTTGCCTTCCGTTACTCTTTGCTTGCCTTCCGTGCATTGCCTAGCCCTGCGTTGTCGTGCCTTAGCCTTGCCTCGCCTGAGCGTGCCTTGCCTTGCGTTACCCTTTCCTTGCCTTGCCGTGAATTGCCTAGCCGTGCGTTGTCGTGCATCAGCCTTGCCTTGCCTCACCGTGCCTTGCCTTGCGTTACCCTTACCTTGCCTTGCTTTCGCTTCCTTTCATTGCCTTCCGTTACTCTTTGCTTTCCTTCCGTGCATTGCCTAGCCTTGCGTTGTCGTGCCTTAGCCTTGCCTCGCCTGACAGTGCCTTGCCTTGCGTTACCCTTTCCTTGCCTTGCCGTGAATTGCCTAGCCGTGCGTTGCCGTGCCTTAGCCTTGTTTCCCCTTGCCGTGCCATTCCTTCCGTTACCCTTGCCTTGCCTTGCTTTCCCTTGCCTTCCTTGCCTTCCGTTACTCTTTGCTTGCCTTCCGTGCATTGCCTAGCCTTGCGTTGTCGTGCCTTAGCCTTGCCTCGCCTGACCGTGCCTTGCCTTGCGTTACCCTTTCCTTGCCTTGCCGTGCATTGCCTAGCCGTGCGTTGTCGTGCATCAGCCTTGCCTTGCCTCACCGTGCCTTGCCTTGCGTTACCCTTTCCTTGCCTTGCCGTGCATTGCCTAGCCGTGCGTTGCCGTGCCTTAGCCTTGTTTCCCCTTGCCGTGCCGTTCCTTCTGTTACCCTTGCCTTGCCTTGCTTTCCCTTGCCTTCCTTGCCTTCCGTTACTCTTTGCTTGCCTTCCGTGCATTGCCTAGCCTTGCGTTGTCGTGCATTCGCCTTCCTGCCCAAACCGTGCCTTGCCTTGCGTTACCCTTTCCTTGCCTTGCCCTGCATTGCCTAGCCCTGTGTTGTCGTGCCTTAGCCTTGTTTCCCCTTACCGTGCCGTTCCTTTCGTTACCCTTGCCTTCCCCTGCTTTCCCTTGCCTTCCTTGCCTTCCGTTACTCTTTGCTTGCCTTCCGTGCATTGCCTAACCTTGCGTTGTCGTGCCTTAGCCTTGCCTCGCCTGACCGTGCCTTGCCTTGAGTTACCCTTTCCTTGCCTGGCCGTGCATTGCCTAGCCGTGCGTTGTCGTGCATTAGCCTTGTCTTGCCTTACCGTGCATTGCCTTGCGTTACCCTTTCCTTGCCTGGCCGTGCATTGCGTAGCCGTGCGTTGCCGTTTCTTAGCCTTGTTTCCCCTTGCCGTGCCTTGCCTTTTGTTACACTTGCCTTGCCTTGTTTTGCCTTGCCTTCCTTTCCTCCCGTTACTCTTTCCTTGCCTAGCCGTGAACTGCCTAGCCTTGCGTTGTCGTGCATTAGCTTTGCCTCCCCAAACCGTGCCTTGCCTCGCGTTACCATTTCCTTTCCTTGCCCTGCATTGCCTAGCCCTGTGTTGTCGTGCCTTAGTCTTGTTTGCCCTTACCGTGCCGTTCCTTCCGTTACCCTTGCCTTTCCCTGCTTTCCCTAGCCTTCCTTGCCTTCCGTTCCTCTTTGCTTGCCTTCCGTTTATTGCCTAGCCTTGCGTTGTCGTGCCTTAGCCTTTCCGCGCCTTACCGTGCCTTGCCTTGCGTTACCCTTTCCTTGCCTTGCCGTGCATTGCCTAGCCTTGCGTTGTCGTGCCTTAGCCTTGCCTCGCCTGACCGTGCCTTGCCTTGCGTTACCCTTTCCTTGCCTTGCCGAGCATTGCCTAGCCATGCGTTGTCGTGCATCAGCCTTGCCTTGCCTCACCGTGCCTTGCCTTGCGTTACCCTTTCCTTGCCTTGCCGTGCATTGCCTAGCCGTGCGTTGCCGTGCCTTAGCCTTGTTTCCCCTTGCCGTGCCGTTCCTTCTGTTACCCTTGCCTTGCCTTGCTTTCCCTTGCCTTCCTTGCCTTCCGTTACTCTTTGCTTGCCTTCCGTGCATTGCCTAGCCTTGCTTTGTCGTGCCTTAGCCTTGCCTCGCCTGACCGTGCCTTGCCTTGCGTTACCCTTTCCTTGCCTTGCCGTGCATTGCCTAGCCGTGCGTTGTCGTGCATTTGCCTTGCCTTGCCTTACCGTGCCTTGCCTTGCGTTACCCTTTCCTTGCCTGGCCGTGCATTGCCTAGCCGTGCGTTGTCGTGCCTTAGCCTTGTCTTGCCTTACCGTGTCTTGGCTTGCGTTACCCTTTCCTTGCCTGGCCGTGCATTGCGTAGCCGTGCGTTGCCGTTCCTTAGCCTTCTTTCCCCTTGCCGTGCCTTGCCTTTTGTTACACTTGCCTTGCCTTGCTTTGCCTTGCCTTCCTTTCCTTCCGTTACTCTTTCCTTCCCTAGCCGTGCACTGCCTAGCCTTGCGTTGTCGTGCATTAGCTTTGCCTCCCCAAACCGTGCCTTGCCTTGCGTTACCATTTCCTTGCCTTGCCCTGCATTGCCTAGCCCTGTGTTGTCGTGCCTTAGTCTTGTTTGCCCTTACCGTGCCGTTCCTTCCGTTACCCTTGCCTTTCCCTGCTTTCCCTAGCCTCCCTTGCCTTCCGTTCCTCTTTGCTTGCCTTCCGTGCATTGCATAGCCTTGCGTTGTCGTGCCTTAGCCTTGCCTCGCGTGACCGTGCCTTGCCTTGCGTTACCCTTTCCTTGCCTTGCCGTGAATTGCCTAGCCGTGCGTTGTCGTGCATCAGCCTTGCCTTGCCTCACCGTGCCTTGCCTTGCGTTACCCTTACCTTGCCTTGCTTTCCCTTCCTTTCATTGCCTTCCGTTACTCTTTGCTTTCCTTCCGTGCATTGCCTAGCCTTGCGTTGTCGTGCCTTAGCCTTGCCTCGCCTGACAGTGCCTTGCCTTGCGTTACCCTTTCCTTGCCTTGCCGTGCATTGCCTAGCCGTGCGTTGCCGTGCCTTAGCCTTGTTTCCCCTTGCCGTGCCGTTCCTTCCGTTACCCTTGCCTTGCCTTGCTTTCCCTTGCCTTCCTTGCCTTCCGTTACTCTTTGCTTACCTTCCGTGCATTGCCTAGCCTTGCGTTGTCGTGCCTTAGCCTTGCCTCGCCTGACCGTGCCTTGCCTTGCGTTACCCTTTCCTTGCCTTGCCGTGAATTGCCTAGCCGTGCGTTGTCGTGCATCAGCCTTGCCTTGCCTCACCGTGCCTTGCCTTGCGTTACCCTTCCCTTGCCTTGCTTTCCCTTCCTTTCATTGCCTTCCGTTACTCTTTGCTTTCCTTCCGTGCATTGCCTAGCCTTGCGTTGTCGTGCCTTAGCCTTGCCTCGCCTGACAGTGCCTTGCCTTGCGTTACCCTTTCCTTGCCTTGCCGTGCATTGCCTAGCCGTGCGTTGCCGTGCCTTAGCCTTGTTTCCCCTTGCCGTGCCGTTCCTTCCGTTACCCTTGCCTTGCCTTGCTTTCCCTTGCCTTCCTTGCCTTCCGTTACTCTTTGCTTGCCTTCCGTGCATTGCCTAGCCTTGCGTTGTCGTGCCTTAGCCTTGCCGCGCATTACAGTGCCTTGCCTTGCGTTACCCTTTCCTTGCCTTGCCGTGCATTGCCTAGCCTTGCGTTGTCGTGCCTTAGCCTTGCCTCGCCTGATCGTGCCTTGCCTTGCGTTACCCTTTCCTTGCCTTGCCGTGCATTGCCTAGCCGTGCGTTGTCGTGCATCAGCCTTGCTTTGCCTCACCGTGCCTTGCCTTGCGTTACCCTTTCCTTGCGTTGCCGTGCATTGCCTAGCCGTGCGTTGCCGTGCCTTAGCCTTGTTTCCCCTTGCCGTGCCGTTCCTTCTGTTACCCTTGCCTTGCCTTGCTTTCCCTTGCCTTCCTTGCCTTCCGTTACTCTTTGCTTGCCTTCCGTGCATTGCCTAGCCTTGCGTTGTCGTGCATTCGCCTTCCTCCCCGAACCGTGCCTTGCCTTGCGTTACCCTTTCCTTGCCTTGCCCTGCATTGCCTAGCCGTGCGTTGTCGTGCATTTGCCTTGTCTTGCCTCACCGTGCTTTGCCTTGCGTTACCCTTTCCTTTCCTTGCCGTGAATTGCCTAGCCCTGCATTGTCGTGCCTTAGCTTTGTTTCCCCTTACCGTGCCGTTCCTTTCGTTGCCCTTGCCTTCCCTTGCTTTCCCTTGCCTTCCTTGCCTTCCGTTACTCTTTGCTTGCCTTCCGTTCATTGCCTAGCCTTGCGTTGTCGTGCCTTAGCCTTGCCTCGCCTGACCGTGCCTTGCCTTGCGTTACCCTTTCCTTGCCTTGCCGTGCATTGCCTAGCCGTGCGTTGTCGTGCATTTGCCTTGCCTTGCCTCACCGTGCCTTGCCTTGCGTTACCCTTTCCTTGCCTGGCCGTGCATTGCCTAGCCGTGCGTTGTCGTGCATTAGCCTTGTCTTGCCTTACCGTGCCTTGCCTTGCGTTACCCTTTCCTTGCCTGGCCGGGCATTGCCTAGTCGTGCGTTGCCGTGCCTTAGCCTTGTTTCCCCTTGCCGTGCCGTTCCTTCCGTTACCCTTGCCTTGCCTTGCTTTCCCTTGCCTTCCTTGCCTTCCGTTACTCTTTGCTTGCCTTCCGTGCATTGCCTAGCCTTTCGTTGTCGTGCCTTAGCCTTGCCTCGCGTAACGGTGCCTTGCCTTGCGTTACCCTTTCCTTTCCTTGCCGTGCATTGGCTAGCCCTGCGTTGTCGTGCCTTAGCCTTGCTTCCCCTTACCGTGCCGTTCCTTCCGTTACCCTTGCCTTCCCGTGCTTTCCCTTGCCTTCCTTGCCTTCCGTTACTCTTTGCTTGCCTTCCGTTTATTGCCTAGCCTTGCGTTGTCGTGCCTTAGCCTTGCCGCGCCTTACCGTGCCTTGCCTTGCGTTACCCTTTCTTGCCTTGCCGTACATTGCCTAGCCTTGCGTTGTCGTGCCTTAGCCTTGCCTCGCCTGACCGTGCCTTGCCTTGCGTTACCCTTTCCTTGCCTTGCCGTGCATTGCCTAGCCGTGCGTTGTCGTGCATCAGCCTTGCCTTGCCTCACCGTGCCTTGCCTTGCGTTACCCTTTCCTTGCCTTGCCGTGCATTGCCTAGCCCTGCGTTGTCGTGCCTTAGCCTTGTTTCCCCTTACCGTGCCGTTCCTTTCGTTACCCTTGCCTTCCCCTGCTTTCCCTTGTCTTCCTTGCCTTCCGTTACTCTTTGCTTGCCTTCCGTGCATTGCCTAGCCTTGCGTTGTCGTGCCTTAGCCTTGCCTCGCCTGACCGTGCCTTGCCTTGAGTTACCCTTTCCTTGCCTTGCCGTGCATTGCCTAGCCGTGCGTTGTTGTGCATTTGCCTTGTCTTCCCTCACCGTGCTTTGCCTTGCGTTACCCTTTCCTTGCCTTGCCGTGCATTGCCTAGCCCTGCATTGTCGTGCCTTAGCTTTGTTTCCCCTTACCGTGCCGTTCCTTTCGTTGCCCTTGCCTTCCCTTGCTTTCCCTTGCCTTCCTTGCCTTCCGTTACTCTTTGCTTGCCTTCCGTGCATTGCCTAGCCTTGCGTTGTCGTGCCTTAGCCTTGCCTCGCCTGACCGTGCCTTGCCTTGCGTTACCCTTTCCTTGCCTTGCCGTGCATTGCCTAGCCCTGCGTTGTCGTGCATTTGCCTTGTCTTGCCTCACCGTTCCTTGCCTTGCGTTACCCTTTCCTTGCCTTGCCGTGCATTGCCTAGCCGTGCGTTGTCGTGCATTAGCCTTGTCTTGCCTTACCGTGCCTTGCCTTGCGTTACCCTTTCCTTGCCTGGCCGTGCATTGCGTAGCCGTGCGTAGCCGTTCCTTAGCCTTGTTTCCCCTTGCCGTGCCTTGCCTTTTGTTACACTTGCCTTGCCTTGCTTTGCCTTGCCTTCCTTTCCTTCCGTTACTCTTTCCTTGCCTAGCCGTGCACTGCCTAGCCTTGCGTTGTCGTGCATTAGCTTTGCCTCCCCAAACCGTGCCTTGCCTTGCGTTACCATTTCCTTGCCTTGCCCTGCATTGCCTAGCCCTGTGTTGTCGTGCCTTAGTCTTGTTTGCCCTTACCGTGCTGTTCCTTCCGTTACCCTTGCCTTTCCCTGCTTTCCCTAGCCTTCCTTGCCTTCCGTTCCTCTTGGCTTGCCTTCCGTGCATTGCCGAGCCTTGCGCTGTCGTGCCTTAGCCTTGCCTCGCCTGACCGTGCCTTGCCTTGCGTTACCCTTTCCTTGCCTTGCCGTGAATTGCCTAGCCGTGCGTTGTCGTGCATCAGCCTTGCCTTGCCTCACCGTGCCTTGCCTTGCGTTACCCTTACCTTGCCTTGCTTTCCCTTCCTTTCATTGCCTTCCGTTACTCTTTGCTTTCCTTCCGTGCATTGCCTAGCCTTGCGTTGTCGTGCCTTAGCCTTGCCTCGCCTGACCGTGCTTTGCCTTGCGTTACCCTTTCCTTGCCTTGCCGTGCATTGCCTAGCCGTGCGTTGTCGTGCATCAGCCTTGCCTTGCCTCACCGTGCCTTGCCTTGCGTTACCCTTTCCTTGCCTTGCCGTGCATTGCCTAGCCGTGCGTTGCCGTGCCTTAGCCTTGTTTCCCCTTGCCGTGCCGTTCCTTCCGTTACCCTTGCCTTGCCTTGCTTTCCCTTGCCTTCCTTGCCTTCCGTTACTCTTTGCTTGCCTTCCGTGCATTGCCTAGCCTTGCGTTGTCGTGCATTCGCCTCCCTCCCCGAACCGTGCCTTGATTTGCGTTACCCTTTCCTTGTCTTGTCCTGCATTGCCTAGCCCTGTGTTGTCGTGCCTTAGCCTTGTTTCCCCTTACCGTGCCGTTCCTTTCGTTACCCTTGCCTTCCCCTGTTTCCCTTGCCTTCCTTGCCTTCCGTTACTCTTTGCTTGCCTTCCGTGCATTGCCTAGCCTTGCGTTGTCGTGCCTTAGTCTTGCCTCGCCTGACCGTGCCTTGCCTTGAGTTACCCTTTCCTTGCCTTGCCGTGCATTCCCTAGCCGTGCGTTGTCGTGCATTTGCCTTGTCTTGCCTCACCGTGCCTTGCCTTTCGTTACCCTTTCCTTGCCTTGCCGTGCATTGCCTAGCCCTGCATTGTCGTGCCTTAGCTTTGTTTCCCCTTACCGTGCCGTTCCTTTCGTTGCCCTTGTCTTCCCTTGCTTTCCCTTGCCTTCCTTGCCTTCCGTTACTCTTTGCTTCCCTTCCGTTCATTGCCTAGCCTTGCGTTGTCGTGCCTTAGCCTTGCCTCGCCTGACCGTGCCTTGCCTTGCGTTACCCTTTCCTTGCCTTGCCGTGCATTGCCTAGCCGTGCGTTGTCGTGCATTTGCCTTGCCTTGCCTTACCGTACCTTGCCTTGCGTTACCCTTTCCTTGCCTGGCCGTGCATTGCCTAGCCGTGCGTTGTCGTGCATTAGCCTTGTCTTGCCTTACCGTGCCTTGGCTTGCGTTACCCTTTCCTTGCCTGGCCGTGCATTGCGTAGCCGTGCGTTGCCGTTCCTTAGCCTTCTTTCCCCTTGCCGTGCCTTGCCTTTTGTTACACTTGCCTTGCCTTGCTTTGCCTTGCCTTCCTTTCCTTCCGTTACTCTTTCCATCCCTAGCCGTGCACTGCCTAGCCTTGCGTTGTCGTGCATTAGCTTTGCCTCCCCAAACCGTGCCTTGCCTTGCGTTACCATTTCCTTGCCTTGCCCTGCATTGCCTAGCCCTGTGTTGTCGTGCCTTAGTCTTGTTTGCCCTTACCGTGCCGTTCCTTCCGTTACCCTTGCCTTTCCCTGCTTTCCCTAGCCTCCCTTGCCTTCCGTTCCTCTTTGCTTGCCTTCCGTGCATTGCATAGCCTTGCGTTTTCGTGCCTTAGCCTTGCCTCGCCTGACCGTGCCTTGCCTTGCGTTACCCTTTCCTTGCCTTGCCGTGAATTGCCTAGCCGTGCGTTGTCGTGCATCAGCCTTGCCTTGCCTCACCGTGCCTTGCCTTGCGTTACCCTTACCTTGCCTTGCTTTCCCTTCCTTTCATTGCCTTCCGTTACTCTTTGCTTTCCTTCCGTGCATTGCCTAGCCTTGCGTTGTCGTGCCTTAGCCTTGCCTCGCCTGACAGTGCCTTGCCTTTCGTTACCCTTTCCTTGCCTTGCCGTGCATTGCCTAGCCGTGCGTTGCCGTGCCTCAGCCTTGTTTCCCCTTGCCGTGCCGTTCCTTCCGTTACCCTTGCCTTGCCTTGCTTTCCCTTGCCTTCCTTGCCTTCCGTTACTCTTTGCTTACCTTCCGTGCATTGCCTAGCCTTGCGTTGTCGTGCCTTAGCCTTGCCTCGCGTAACGGTGCCTTGCCTTGCGTTACCCTTTCCTTTCTTTGCCGTGCATTGGCTAGCCCTGCGTTGTCGTGCCTTAGCCTTGTTTCCCCTTACCGTGCCGTTCCTTCCGTTAACCTTGCCTTCCCCTGCTTTCCCTTGCCTTCCTTGCCTTCCGTTACTCTTTGCTTGCCTTCCGTTTATTGCCTAGCCTTGCGTTGTCGTGCCTTAGCCTTGCCGCGCCTTACCGTGCCTTGCCTTGCGTTACCCTTTCCTTGCCTTGCCGTGCATTGCCTAGCCTTGCGTTGTCGTGCCTTAGCCTTGCCTCGCCTGACCGTGCCTTGCCTTGCGTTACCCTTTCCTTGCCTTGCCGTGCATTGCCTAGCCGTGCGTTGTCGTGCATCAGCCTTGCCTTGCCTCACCGTGCCTTGCCTTGCGTTACCCTTTCCTTGCCTTGCCGTGCATTGCCTAGCCCTGTGTTGTCGTGCCTTAGCCTTGTTTCCCCTTACCGTGCCGTTCCTTTCGTTACCCTTGCCTTCCCCTGCTTTCCCTTGCCTTCCTTGCCTTCCGTTACTCTTTGCTTGCCTTCCGTGCATTGCCTAGCCTTGCGTTGTCGTGCCTTAGCCTTGCCTCGCCTGACCGTGCCTTGCCTTGAGTTACCCTTTCCTTGCCTTGCCGTGCATTGCCTAGCCGTGCGTTGTCGTGCATTTGCCTTGTCTTGCCTCACCGTGCTTTGCCTTGCGTTACCCTTTCCTTGCCTTGCCGGGCATTGCCTAGCCCTGCATTGTCGTGCCTTAGCTTTGTTTCCCCTTACGGTGCCGTTCCTTTCGTTGCCCTTGCCTTCCCTTGCTTTCCCTTGCCTTCCTTGCCTTCCGTTACTCTTTGCTTGCCTTCCGTTCATTGCCTAGCCTTGCGTTGTCGTGCCTTAGCCTTGAGTAGCCTGACCGTGCCTTGCCTTGCGTTACCCTTTCCTTTCCTTGCCGTGCATTGCCTAGCCGTGCGTTGTCGTGCATTAGCCTTGCCTTGCCTCACCGTTCCTTGCCTTGCGTTACCCTTTCCTTGCCTGGCCGTGCATTGCCTAGCCGTGCGTTGTCGTGCATTAGCCTTGTCTTGCCTTACCGTGCCTTGCCTTGCCTTACCCTTTCCTTGCCTGGCCGTGCATTGCGTAGCCGTGCGTTGCCGTTCCTTGACCTTGTTTCCCCTTGCCGTGCCTTGCCTTTTGTTACACTTGCCTTGCCTTGCTTTGCCTTGCCTTCCTTTCCTTCCGTTACTCTTTCCTTGCCTAGCCGTGCACTGCCTAGCCTTGCGTTGTCGTGCATTCGCCTTCCTCCCCGAACCGTGCCTTGATTTGCGTTACCCTTTCCTTGACTTGCCCTGCATTGCCTAGCCCTGTGTTGTCGTGCCTTAGCCTTGTTTCCCCTTACCGTGCCGTTCCTTTCGTTACCCTTCCTTCCCCTGCTTTCCCTTGCCTTCCGTGCCTTCCGTTACTCTTTGCTTGCCTTCCGTGCATTGCCTACCCTTGCGTTGTCGTGCCTTAGCCTTGCCTCGCCTGACCGTGCCTTGCCTTGAGTTACCCTTTCCTTGCCTTGCCGTGCATTGCCTAGCCGTGCGTTGTCGTGCATCAGGCTTGCCTTGCCTCACCGTGCCTTGCCTTGCGTTACCCTTTCCTTGCCTTGCCGTGCATTGCCTAGCCGTGCGTTGCCGTGCCTTAGCCTTGTTTCCCCTTGCCGTGCCGTTCCTTCTGTTACCCTTGCCTTGCCTTGCTTTCCCTTGCCTTCCTTGCCTTCCGTTACTCTTTGCTTGCCTTCCGTGCATTGCCTAGCCTTGCGTTGTCGTGCATTCGCCTTCCTCCCAAAACCGTGCCTTGCCTTGCGTTACCATTTCCTTGCCTTGCCCTGCATTGCCTAGCCCTGTGTTGTCGTGCCTTAGTCTTGTTTGCCCTTACCGTGTCGTTCCTTCCGTTACCCTTGCCTTTCCCTGCTTTCCCTAGCCTTCCTTGCCTTCCGTTCCTCCTTGCTTGCCTTCCGTACATTGCCTAGCCTTGCGTTGTCGTGCCTTAGCCTTGCCTCGCCTGACCGTGCCTTGCCTTGCGTTACCCTTTCCTTGCCTTGCCGTGAATTGCCTAGCCGTGCGTTGTCGTGCATCAGCCTTGCCTTGCCTCACCGTGCCTTGCCTTGCGTTACCCTTACCTTGCCTTGCTTTCCCTTCCTTTCATTGCCTTCCGTTACTCTTTGCTTTCCTTCCGTGCATTGCCTAGCCTTGCGTTGTCGTGCCTTAGCCTTGCCTCGCCTGACAGTGCCTTGCCTTGCGTTACCCTTTCCTTGCCTTGCCGTGCATTGCCTAGCCGTGCGTTGCCGTGCCTTAGCCTTGTTTCCCCTTGCCGTGCCGTTCCTTCTGTTACCCTTGCCTTGCCTTGCTTTCCCTTGCCTTCCTTGCCTTCCGTTACTCTTTGATTTCCTTCCGTGCATTGCCTAGCCTTGCATTGTCGTGCCTTAGACTTGCCTCGCCTGACCGTGCCTTGCCTTGCGTTACCCTTTCCTTGCCTTGCCGTGCATTGCCTAGCCTTGCGTTGTCGTGCCTTAGCCTTGCCTCGCCTGACCGTGCCTTGCCTTGCGTTACCCTTTCCTTGCCTTGCCGTGCATTGCCTAGCCGTGCGTTGTCGTGCCTTAGCCTTGCCTCGCCTGACCGTGCCTTGCCTTGCGTTACCCTTTCCTTGCCTTGCCGTGAATTGCCTAGCCGTGCGTTGTCGTGCATCAGCCTTGCCTTGCCTCACCGTGCCTTGCCTTGCGTTACCCTTACCTTGCCTTGCTTTCCCTTCCTTTCATTGCCTTCCGTTACTCTTTGCTTTCCTTCCCTGCATTGCCTAGCCTTGCGTTGTCGTGCCCTAGCCTTGCCTCGCGTAACGGTGCCTTGCCTTGCGTTACTCTTTCCTTTCCTTGCCGTGCATTGGCTAGCCCTGCGTTGTCGTGCCTTAGCCTTGTTTCCCCTTACCGTGCCGTTCCTTTCGTTACCCTTGCCTTCCCCGGCTTTCCCTTGCCTTCCTTGCCTTCCGTTACTCTTTGCTTGCCTTCCGTGCATTGCCTAGCCTTGCGTTGTCGAGCCTTAGCCTTGGCTCGCCTGACCGTGCCTTGCCTTGAGTTACCCTTTCCTTGCCTTGCCGTGAATTGCCTAGCCGTGCGTTGTCGTGCATCAGCCTTGCCTTGCCTCACCGTGCCTTGCCTTGCGTTACCCTTTCCTTGCCTTGCCGTGCATTGCCTAGCCGTGCGTTTTCGTGCATTTGCCTTGCCTTGCCTCACCGTGCCTTGCGTTGCGTTACCCTTTCCTTGCCTGGCCGTGCATTGCGTAGCCGTGCGTTGCCGTTCCTTAGCCTTGTTTCCCCTTCCCGTGCCTTGCCTTTTGTTACACTTGCCTTGCCTTGCTTTGCCTTGCCTTCCTTTCCTTCCGTTACTCTTTCCTTGCCTAGCCGTGTACTTCCTAGCCTTGCGTTGTCGTGCATTAGCTTTGCCTCCCCAAACCGTGCCTTGCCTTGCGTTACCATTTCCTTGCCTTGCCCTGCATTGCCTAGCCTTGTGTTGTCGTGCCTTAGTCTTGTTTGCCCTTATCGTGCCGTTCCTTCAGGTTCCCTTGCCTTCCCCTGCTTTCCCTAGCCTTCCTTGCCTTCCGTTCTTCTTTGCTTGCCTTCCGTGCATTGCCTAGCCTTGCGTTGTCGTGCCTTAGCCTTGCCTCGCCTGACCGTGCCTTGCCTTGCGTTACCCTTTCCTTGCCTTGCCTTGAATTGCCTAGCCGTGCGTTGTCGTGCCTTAGCCTTGCCTCGCCTGACACTGCCTTGCCTTGCGTTACCCTTTCCTTGCCTTGCCGTGCATTGCCTAGCCGTGCGTTGCCGTGCCTTAGCCTTGTTTCCCCTTGCCGTGCCGTTCCTTCCGTTACCCTTGCCTTGCCTTGCTTTCCCTTGCCTTCCTTGCCTTCCGTTACTCTTTGCTTGCCTTCCGTGCATTGCCTAGCCTTGCGTTGTCGTGCCTTAGCCTTGCCTCGCCTAACGGTGCCTTGCCTTGCGTTACCCTTTCCTTTCCTTGCCGTGCATTGGCTAGCCCTGCTTTGTCGTGCCTTAGCCTTGTTTCCCCTTACCGTGCCGTTCCTTCGGTTACCCTTGCCTTCCCCTGCTTTCCCTTGCCTTCCTTGCCTTCCGTTACTCTTTGCTTGCCTTCCGTTTATTGCCTAGCCTTGCGTTTTCGTGCCTTAGCCTTGCCGCGCCTGACCGTGCCTTGCCTTGCGTTACCCTTTCCTTGCCTTGCCGTGCATTGCCTAGCCTTGCGTTGTCGTGCCTTAGCCTTGCCTCGACTGACCGTGCCTTGCCTTGCGTTACCCTTTCCTTGCCTTTCCCTGCATTGCCTAGCCCTGTGTTGTCGTGCCTTAGCCTTGTTTCCCCTTACCGTGCCGTTCCTTCCGTTAACCGTGCCTTCCCCTGCTTTCCCTTGCCTTCCTTGCCTTCCGTTACTCTTTTCTTGCCTTCCGTGCATTGCCTAGCCTTGCGTTGTCGTGCCTTAGCCTTGCCTCGCGTGACCGTGCCTTGCCTTGCGTTACCCTTTCCTTGCTTTGCCGTGCATTGCCTAGCCGTGCGTTGTCGTGCATCAGCCTTGCCTTGCCTCACCGTGCCTTGCCTTTCGTTACCCTTTCCTTGCCTTGCCGTGCATTGCCTAGCCGTGCGTTGCCGTGCCTTAGCCTTGTTTCCCCTTGCCGTGCCTTGCCTTTTGTTACACTTGCCTTGCCTTGCTTTGCCTTGCCTTCCTTTCCTTCCGTTACTCTTTCCTTGCCTAGCCGTGCACTGCCTAGCCTTGCGTTGTCGTGCATTAGCTTTGCCTCCCCAAACCGTGCCTTGCCTTCCGTTACCATTTGCTTGCCTTGCCCTGCATTGCCTAGCCCTGTGTTGTCGTGCCTTAGTCTTGTATTGCCTTACGGTGCCGTTCCTTCCGTTACCCTTCCCTTCCCCTGCTTTCCCTTGCCTTCCTTGCCTTCCGTTACTCTTTGCTTGCCTTCCGTGCATTGCCTAGCCCTGCGTTGTCGTGCCTTAGCCTTGCCTCGCCTGAGCGTGCCTTGCCTTGCGTTACCCTTTCCTTGCCTTGCCGTGAATTGCCTAGCCGTGCGTTGTCGTGCATCAGCCTTGCCTTGCCTCACCGTGCCTTGCCTTGCGTTACCCTTACCTTGCCTTGCTTTCCCTTCCTTTCATTGCCTTCCGTTACTCTTTGCTTTCCTTCCGTGCATTGCCTAGCCTTGCGTTGTCGTGCCTTAGCCTTGCCTCGCCTGACAGTGCCTTGCCTTGCGTTACCCTTTCCTTGCCTTGCCGTGCATTGCCTAGCCGTGCGTTTTCGTGCATTTGCCTTGCCTTGCCTCACCGTGCCTTGCGTTGCGTTACCCTTTCCTTGCCTGGCCGTGCATTGCGTAGCCGTGCGTTGCCGTTCCTTAGCCTTGTTTCCCCTTCCCGTGCCTTGCCTTTTGTTACACTTGCCTTGCCTTGCTTTGCCTTGCCTTCCTTTCCTTCCGTTACTCTTTCCTTGCCTAGCCGTGTACTGCCTAGCCTTGCGTTGTCGTGCATTAGCTTTGCCTCCCCAAACCGTGCCTTGCCTTGCGTTACCATTTCCTTGCCTTGCCCTGCATTGCCTAGCCTTGTGTTGTCGTGCCTTAGTCTTGTTTGCCCTTATCGTGCCGTTCCTTCAGGTTCCCTTGCCTTCCCCTGCTTTCCCTAGCCTTCCTTGCCTTCCGTTCTTCTTTGCTTGCCTTCCGTGCATTGCCTAGCCTTGCGTTGTCGTGCCTTAGCCTTGCCTCGCCTGACCGTGCCTTGCCTTGCGTTACCCTTTCCTTGCCTTGCCTTGAATTGCCTAGCCGTGCGTTGTCGTGCCTTAGCCTTGCCTCGCCTGACACTGCCTTGCCTTGCGTTACCCTTTCCTTGCCTTGCCGTGCATTGCCTAGCCGTGCGTTGCCGTGCCTTAGCCTTGTTTCCCCTTGCCGTGCCGTTCCTTCCGTTACCCTTGCCTTGCCTTGCTTTCCCTTGCCTTCCTTGCCTTCCGTTACTCTTTGCTTGCCTTCCGTGCATTGCCTAGCCTTGCGTTGTCGTGCCTTAGCCTTGCCTCGCCTAACGGTGCCTTGCCTTGCGTTACCCTTTCCTTTCCTTGCCGTGCATTGGCTAGCCCTGCTTTGTCGTGCCTTAGCCTTGTTTCCCCTTACCGTGCCGTTCCTTCGGTTACCCTTGCCTTCCCCTGCTTTCCCTTGCCTTCCTTGCCTTCCGTTACTCTTTGCTTGCCTTCCGTTTATTGCCTAGCCTTGCGTTTTCGTGCCTTAGCCTTGCCGCGCCTGACCGTGCCTTGCCTTGCGTTACCCTTTCCTTGCCTTGCCGTGCATTGCCTAGCCTTGCGTTGTCGTGCCTTAGCCTTGCCTCGACTGACCGTGCCTTGCCTTGCGTTACCCTTTCCTTGCCTTTCCCTGCATTGCCTAGCCCTGTGTTGTCGTGCCTTAGCCTTGTTTCCCCTTACCGTGCCGTTCCTTCCGTTAACCGTGCCTTCCCCTGCTTTCCCTTGCCTTCCTTGCCTTCCGTTACTCTTTTCTTGCCTTCCGTGCATTGCCTAGCCTTGCGTTGTCGTGCCTTAGCCTTGCCTCGCGTGACCGTGCCTTGCCTTGCGTTACCCTTTCCTTGCCTTGCCGTGCATTGCCTAGCCGTGCGTTGTCGTGCATCAGCCTTGCCTTGCCTCACCGTGCCTTGCCTTTCGTTTCCCTTTCCTTGCCTTGCCGTGCATTGCCTAGCCGTGCGTTGCCGTGCCTTAGCCTTGTTTCCCCTTGCCGTGCCTTGCCTTTTGTTACACTTGCCTTGCCTTGCTTTGCCTTGCCTTCCTTTCCTTCCGTTACTCTTTCCTTGCCTAGCCGTGCACTGCCTAGCCTTGCGTTGTCGTGCATTAGCTTTGCCTCCCCAAACCGTGCCTTGCCTTCCGTTACCATTTGCTTGCCTTGCCCTGCATTGCCTAGCCCTGTGTTGTCGTGCCTTAGTCTTGTATTGCCTTACGGTGCCGTTCCTTCCGTTACCCTTCCCTTCCCCTGCTTTCCCTTGCCTTCCTTGCCTTCCGTTACTCTTTGCTTGCCTTCCGTGCATTGCCTAGCCCTGCGTTGTCGTGCCTTAGCCTTGCCTCGCCTGAGCGTGCCTTGCCTTGCGTTACCCTTTCCTTGCCTTGCCGTGAATTGCCTAGCCGTGCGTTGTCGTGCATCAGCCTTGCCTTGCCTCACCGTGCCTTGCCTTGCGTTACCCTTACCTTGCCTTGCTTTCGCTTCCTTTCATTGCCTTCCGTTACTCTTTGCTTTCCTTCCGTGCATTGCCTAGCCTTGCGTTGTCGTGCCTTAGCCTTGCCTCGCCTGACAGTGCCTTGCCTTGCGTTACCCTTTCCTTGCCTTGCCGTGAATTGCCTAGCCGTGCGTTGCCGTGCCTTAGCCTTGTTTCCCCTTGCCGTGCCATTCCTTCCGTTACCCTTGCCTTGCCTTGCTTTCCCTTGCCTTCCTTGCCTTCCGTTACTCTTTGCTTGCCTTCCGTGCATTGCCTAGCCTTGCGTTGTCGTGCCTTAGCCTTGCCTCGCCTGACCGTGCCTTGCCTTGCGTTACCCTTTCCTTGCCTTGCCGTGCATTGCCTAGCCGTGCGTTGTCGTGCATCAGCCTTGCCTTGCCTCACCGTGCCTTGCCTTGCGTTACCCTTTCCTTGCCTTGCCGTGCATTGCCTAGCCGTGCGTTGCCGTGCCTTAGCCTTGTTTCCCCTTGCCGTGCCGTTCCTTCTGTTACCCTTGCCTTGCCTTGCTTTCCCTTGCCTTCCTTGCCTTCCGTTACTCTTTGCTTGCCTTCCGTGCATTGCCTAGCCTTGCGTTGTCGTGCATTCGCCTTCCTGCCCAAACCGTGCCTTGCCTTGCGTTACCCTTTCCTTGCCTTGCCCTGCATTGCCTAGCCCTGTGTTGTCGTGCCTTAGCCTTGTTTCCCCTTACCGTGCCGTTCCTTTCGTTACCCTTGCCTTCCCCTGCTTTCCCTTGCCTTCCTTGCCTTCCGTTACTCTTTGCTTGCCTTCCGTGCATTGCCTAACCTTGCGTTGTCGTGCCTTAGCCTTGCCTCGCCTGACCGTGCCTTGCCTTGAGTTACCCTTTCCTTGCCTGGCCGTGCATTGCCTAGCCGTGCGTTGTCGTGCATTAGCCTTGTCTTGCCTTACCGTGCATTGCCTTGCGTTACCCTTTCCTTGCCTGGCCGTGCATTGCGTAGCCGTGCGTTGCCGTTTCTTAGCCTTGTTTCCCCTTGCCGTGCCTTGCCTTTTGTTACACTTGCCTTGCCTTGTTTTGCCTTGCCTTCCTTTCCTCCCGTTACTCTTTCCTTGCCTAGCCGTGAACTGCCTAGCCTTGCGTTGTCGTGCATTAGCTTTGCCTCCCCAAACCGTGCCTTGCCTCGCGTTACCATTTCCTTTCCTTGCCCTGCATTGCCTAGCCCTGTGTTGTCGTGCCTTAGTCTTGTTTGCCCTTACCGTGCCGTTCCTTCCGTTACCCTTGCCTTTCCCTGCTTTCCCTAGCCTTCCTTGCCTTCCGTTCCTCTTTGCTTGCCTTCCGTTTATTGCCTAGCCTTGCGTTGTCGTGCCTTAGCCTTTCCGCGCCTTACCGTGCCTTGCCTTGCGTTACCCTTTCCTTGCCTTGCCGTGCATTGCCTAGCCTTGCGTTGTCGTGCCTTAGCCTTGCCTCGCCTGACCGTGCCTTGCCTTGCGTTACCCTTTCCTTGCCTTGCCGAGCATTGCCTAGCCATGCGTTGTCGTGCATCAGCCTTGCCTTGCCTCACCGTGCCTTGCCTTGCGTTACCCTTTCCTTGCCTTGCCGTGCATTGCCTAGCCGTGCGTTGCCGTGCCTTAGCCTTGTTTCCCCTTGCCGTGCCGTTCCTTCTGTTACCCTTGCCTTGCCTTGCTTTCCCTTGCCTTCCTTGCCTTCCGTTACTCTTTGCTTGCCTTCCGTGCATTGCCTAGCCTTGCTTTGTCGTGCCTTAGCCTTGCCTCGCCTGACCGTGCCTTGCCTTGCGTTACCCTTTCCTTGCCTTGCCGTGCATTGCCTAGCCGTGCGTTGTCGTGCATTTGCCTTGCCTTGCCTTACCGTGCCTTGCCTTGCGTTACCCTTTCCTTGCCTGGCCGTGCATTGCCTAGCCGTGCGTTGTCGTGCCTTAGCCTTGTCTTGCCTTACCGTGTCTTGGCTTGCGTTACCCTTTCCTTGCCTGGCCGTGCATTGCGTAGCCGTGCGTTGCCGTTCCTTAGCCTTCTTTCCCCTTGCCGTGCCTTGCCTTTTGTTACACTTGCCTTGCCTTGCTTTGCCTTGCCTTCCTTTCCTTCCGTTACTCTTTCCTTCCCTAGCCGTGCACTGCCTAGCCTTGCGTTGTCGTGCATTAGCTTTGCCTCCCCAAACCGTGCCTTGCCTTGCGTTACCATTTCCTTGCCTTGCCCTGCATTGCCTAGCCCTGTGTTGTCGTGCCTTAGTCTTGTTTGCCCTTACCGTGCCGTTCCTTCCGTTACCCTTGCCTTTCCCTGCTTTCCCTAGCCTCCCTTGCCTTCCGTTCCTCTTTGCTTGCCTTCCGTGCATTGCATAGCCTTGCGTTGTCGTGCCTTAGCCTTGCCTCGCGTGACCGTGCCTTGCCTTGCGTTACCCTTTCCTTGCCTTGCCGTGAATTGCCTAGCCGTGCGTTGTCGTGCATCAGCCTTGCCTTGCCTCACCGTGCCTTGCCTTGCGTTACCCTTACCTTGCCTTGCTTTCCCTTCCTTTCATTGCCTTCCGTTACTCTTTGCTTTCCTTCCGTGCATTGCCTAGCCTTGCGTTGTCGTGCCTTAGCCTTGCCTCGCCTGACAGTGCCTTGCCTTGCGTTACCCTTTCCTTGCCTTGCCGTGCATTGCCTAGCCGTGCGTTGCCGTGCCTTAGCCTTGTTTCCCCTTGCCGTGCCGTTCCTTCCGTTACCCTTGCCTTGCCTTGCTTTCCCTTGCCTTCCTTGCCTTCCGTTACTCTTTGCTTACCTTCCGTGCATTGCCTAGCCTTGCGTTGTCGTGCCTTAGCCTTGCCTCGCCTGACCGTGCCTTGCCTTGCGTTACCCTTTCCTTGCCTTGCCGTGAATTGCCTAGCCGTGCGTTGTCGTGCATCAGCCTTGCCTTGCCTCACCGTGCCTTGCCTTGCGTTACCCTTACCTTGCCTTGCTTTCCCTTCCTTTCATTGCCTTCCGTTACTCTTTGCTTTCCTTCCGTGCATTGCCTAGCCTTGCGTTGTCGTGCCTTAGCCTTGCCTCGCCTGACAGTGCCTTGCCTTGCGTTACCCTTTCCTTGCCTTGCCGTGCATTGCCTAGCCGTGCGTTGCCGTGCCTTAGCCTTGTTTCCCCTTGCCGTGCCGTTCCTTCCGTTACCCTTGCCTTGCCTTGCTTTCCCTTGCCTTCCTTGCCTTCCGTTACTCTTTGCTTGCCTTCCGTGCATTGCCTAGCCTTGCGTTGTCGTGCCTTAGCCTTGCCGCGCCTTACAGTGCCTTGCCTTGCGTTACCCTTTCCTTGCCTTGCCGTGCATTGCCTAGCCTTGCGTTGTCGTGCCTTAGCCTTGCCTCGCCTGATCGTGCCTTGCCTTGCGTTACCCTTTCCTTGCCTTGCCGTGCATTGCCTAGCCGTGCGTTGTCGTGCATCAGCCTTGCTTTGCCTCACCGTGCCTTGCCTTGCGTTACCCTTTCCTTGCGTTGCCGTGCATTGCCTAGCCGTGCGTTGCCGTGCCTTAGCCTTGTTTCCCCTTGCCGTGCCGTTCCTTCTGTTACCCTTGCCTTGCCTTGCTTTCCCTTGCCTTCCTTGCCTTCCGTTACTCTTTGCTTGCCTTCCGTGCATTGCCTAGCCTTGCGTTGTCGTGCATTCGCCTTCCTCCCCGAACCGTGCCTTGCCTTGCGTTACCCTTTCCTTGCCTTGCCCTGCATTGCCTAGCCGTGCGTTGTCGTGCATTTGCCTTGTCTTGCCTCACCGTGCTTTGCCTTGCGTTACCCTTTCCTTTCCTTGCCGTGAATTGCCTAGCCCTGCATTGTCGTGCCTTAGCTTTGTTTCCCCTTACCGTGCCGTTCCTTTCGTTGCCCTTGCCTTCCCTTGCTTTCCCTTGCCTTCCTTGCCTTCCGTTACTCTTTGCTTGCCTTCCGTTCATTGCCTAGCCTTGCGTTGTCGTGCCTTAGCCTTGCCTCGCCTGACCGTGCCTTGCCTTGCGTTACCCTTTCCTTGCCTTGCCGTGCATTGCCTAGCCGTGCGTTGTCGTGCATTTGCCTTGCCTTGCCTCACCGTGCCTTGCCTTGCGTTACCCTTTCCTTGCCTGGCCGTGCATTGCCTAGCCGTGCGTTGTCGTGCATTAGCCTTGTCTTGCCTTACCGTGCCTTGCCTTGCGTTACCCTTTCCTTGCCTGGCCGGGCATTGCCTAGTCGTGCGTTGCCGTGCCTTAGCCTTGTTTCCCCTTGCCGTGCCGTTCCTTCCGTTACCCTTGCCTTGCCTTGCTTTCCCTTGCCTTCCTTGCCTTCCGTTACTCTTTGCTTGCCTTCCGTGCATTGCCTAGCCTTTCGTTGTCGTGCCTTAGCCTTGCCTCGCGTAACGGTGCCTTGCCTTGCGTTACCCTTTCCTTTCCTTGCCGTGCATTGGCTAGCCCTGCGTTGTCGTGCCTTAGCCTTGCTTCCCCTTACCGTGCCGTTCCTTCCGTTACCCTTGCCTTCCCGTGCTTTCCCTTGCCTTCCTTGCCTTCCGTTACTCTTTGCTTGCCTTCCGTTTATTGCCTAGCCTTGCGTTGTCGTGCCTTAGCCTTGCCGCGCCTTACCGTGCCTTGCCTTGCGTTACCCTTTCTTGCCTTGCCGTACATTGCCTAGCCTTGCGTTGTCGTGCCTTAGCCTTGCCTCGCCTGACCGTGCCTTGCCTTGCGTTACCCTTTCCTTGCCTTGCCGTGCATTGCCTAGCCGTGCGTTGTCGTGCATCAGCCTTGCCTTGCCTCACCGTGCCTTGCCTTGCGTTACCCTTTCCTTGCCTTGCCGTGCATTGCCTAGCCCTGCGTTGTCGTGCCTTAGCCTTGTTTCCCCTTACCGTGCCGTTCCTTTCGTTACCCTTGCCTTCCCCTGCTTTCCCTTGTCTTCCTTGCCTTCCGTTACTCTTTGCTTGCCTTCCGTGCATTGCCTAGCCTTGCGTTGTCGTGCCTTAGCCTTGCCTCGCCTGACCGTGCCTTGCCTTGAGTTACCCTTTCCTTGCCTTGCCGTGCATTGCCTAGCCGTGCGTTGTTGTGCATTTGCCTTGTCTTCCCTCACCGTGCTTTGCCTTGCGTTACCCTTTCCTTGCCTTGCCGTGCATTGCCTAGCCCTGCATTGTCGTGCCTTAGCTTTGTTTCCCCTTACCGTGCCGTTCCTTTCGTTGCCCTTGCCTTCCCTTGCTTTCCCTTGCCTTCCTTGCCTTCCGTTACTCTTTGCTTGCCTTCCGTGCATTGCCTAGCCTTGCGTTGTCGTGCCTTAGCCTTGCCTCGCCTGACCGTGCCTTGCCTTGCGTTACCCTTTCCTTGCCTTGCCGTGCATTGCCTAGCCGTGCGTTGTCGTGCATTTGCCTTGCCTTGCCTCACCGTTCCTTGCCTTGCGTTACCCTTTCCTTGCCTTGCCGTGCATTGCCTAGCCGTGCGTTGTCGTGCATTAGCCTTGTCTTGCCTTACCGTGCCTTGCCTTGCGTTACCCTTTCCTTGCCTGGCCGTGCATTGCGTAGCCGTGCGTAGCCGTTCCTTAGCCTTGTTTCCCCTTGCCGTGCCTTGCCTTTTGTTACACTTGCCTTGCCTTGCTTTGCCTTGCCTTCCTTTCCTTCCGTTACTCTTTCCTTGCCTAGCCGTGCACTGCCTAGCCTTGCGTTGTCGTGCATTAGCTTTGCCTCCCCAAACCGTGCCTTGCCTTGCGTTACCATTTCCTTGCCTTGCCCTGCATTGCCTAGCCCTGTGTTGTCGTGCCTTAGTCTTGTTTGCCCTTACCGTGCTGTTCCTTCCGTTACCCTTGCCTTTCCCTGCTTTCCCTAGCCTTCCTTGCCTTCCGTTCCTCTTGGCTTGCCTTCCGTGCATTGCCGAGCCTTGCGCTGTCGTGCCTTAGCCTTGCCTCGCCTGACCGTGCCTTGCCTTGCGTTACCCTTTCCTTGCCTTGCCGTGAATTGCCTAGCCGTGCGTTGTCGTGCATCAGCCTTGCCTTGCCTCACCGTGCCTTGCCTTGCGTTACCCTTACCTTGCCTTGCTTTCCCTTCCTTTCATTGCCTTCCGTTACTCTTTGCTTTCCTTCCGTGCATTGCCTAGCCTTGCGTTGTCGTGCCTTAGCCTTGCCTCGCCTGACCGTGCTTTGCCTTGCGTTACCCTTTCCTTGCCTTGCCGTGCATTGCCTAGCCGTGCGTTGTCGTGCATCAGCCTTGCCTTGCCTCACCGTGCCTTGCCTTGCGTTACCCTTTCCTTGCCTTGCCGTGCATTGCCTAGCCGTGCGTTGCCGTGCCTTAGCCTTGTTTCCCCTTGCCGTGCCGTTCCTTCCGTTACCCTTGCCTTGCCTTGCTTTCCCTTGCCTTCCTTGCCTTCCGTTACTCTTTGCTTGCCTTCCGTGCATTGCCTAGCCTTGCGTTGTCGTGCATTCGCCTCCCTCCCCGAACCGTGCCTTGATTTGCGTTACCCTTTCCTTGTCTTGTCCTGCATTGCCTAGCCCTGTGTTGTCGTGCCTTAGCCTTGTTTCCCCTTACCGTGCCGTTCCTTTCGTTACCCTTGCCTTCCCCTGTTTCCCTTGCCTTCCTTGCCTTCCGTTACTCTTTGCTTGCCTTCCGTGCATTGCCTAGCCTTGCGTTGTCGTGCCTTAGTCTTGCCTCGCCTGACCGTGCCTTGCCTTGAGTTACCCTTTCCTTGCCTTGCCGTGCATTCCCTAGCCGTGCGTTGTCGTGCATTTGCCTTGTCTTGCCTCACCGTGCCTTGCCTTTCGTTACCCTTTCCTTGCCTTGCCGTGCATTGCCTAGCCCTGCATTGTCGTGCCTTAGCTTTGTTTCCCCTTACCGTGCCGTTCCTTTCGTTGCCCTTGTCTTCCCTTGCTTTCCCTTGCCTTCCTTGCCTTCCGTTACTCTTTGCTTCCCTTCCGTTCATTGCCTAGCCTTGCGTTGTCGTGCCTTAGCCTTGCCTCGCCTGACCGTGCCTTGCCTTGCGTTACCCTTTCCTTGCCTTGCCGTGCATTGCCTAGCCGTGCGTTGTCGTGCATTTGCCTTGCCTTGCCTTACCGTACCTTGCCTTGCGTTACCCTTTCCTTGCCTGGCCGTGCATTGCCTAGCCGTGCGTTGTCGTGCATTAGCCTTGTCTTGCCTTACCGTGCCTTGGCTTGCGTTACCCTTTCCTTGCCTGGCCGTGCATTGCGTAGCCGTGCGTTGCCGTTCCTTAGCCTTCTTTCCCCTTGCCGTGCCTTGCCTTTTGTTACACTTGCCTTGCCTTGCTTTGCCTTGCCTTCCTTTCCTTCCGTTACTCTTTCCATCCCTAGCCGTGCACTGCCTAGCCTTGCGTTGTCGTGCATTAGCTTTGCCTCCCCAAACCGTGCCTTGCCTTGCGTTACCATTTCCTTGCCTTGCCCTGCATTGCCTAGCCCTGTGTTGTCGTGCCTTAGTCTTGTTTGCCCTTACCGTGCCGTTCCTTCCGTTACCCTTGCCTTTCCCTGCTTTCCCTAGCCTCCCTTGCCTTCCGTTCCTCTTTGCTTGCCTTCCGTGCATTGCATAGCCTTGCGTTTTCGTGCCTTAGCCTTGCCTCGCCTGACCGTGCCTTGCCTTGCGTTACCCTTTCCTTGCCTTGCCGTGAATTGCCTAGCCGTGCGTTGTCGTGCATCAGCCTTGCCTTGCCTCACCGTGCCTTGCCTTGCGTTACCCTTACCTTGCCTTGCTTTCCCTTCCTTTCATTGCCTTCCGTTACTCTTTGCTTTCCTTCCGTGCATTGCCTAGCCTTGCGTTGTCGTGCCTTAGCCTTGCCTCGCCTGACAGTGCCTTGCCTTTCGTTACCCTTTCCTTGCCTTGCCGTGCATTGCCTAGCCGTGCGTTGCCGTGCCTCAGCCTTGTTTCCCCTTGCCGTGCCGTTCCTTCCGTTACCCTTGCCTTGCCTTGCTTTCCCTTGCCTTCCTTGCCTTCCGTTACTCTTTGCTTACCTTCCGTGCATTGCCTAGCCTTGCGTTGTCGTGCCTTAGCCTTGCCTCGCGTAACGGTGCCTTGCCTTGCGTTACCCTTTCCTTTCTTTGCCGTGCATTGGCTAGCCCTGCGTTGTCGTGCCTTAGCCTTGTTTCCCCTTACCGTGCCGTTCCTTCCGTTAACCTTGCCTTCCCCTGCTTTCCCTTGCCTTCCTTGCCTTCCGTTACTCTTTGCTTGCCTTCCGTTTATTGCCTAGCCTTGCGTTGTCGTGCCTTAGCCTTGCCGCGCCTTACCGTGCCTTGCCTTGCGTTACCCTTTCCTTGCCTTGCCGTGCATTGCCTAGCCTTGCGTTGTCGTGCCTTAGCCTTGCCTCGCCTGACCGTGCCTTGCCTTGCGTTACCCTTTCCTTGCCTTGCCGTGCATTGCCTAGCCGTGCGTTGTCGTGCATCAGCCTTGCCTTGCCTCACCGTGCCTTGCCTTGCGTTACCCTTTCCTTGCCTTGCCGTGCATTGCCTAGCCCTGTGTTGTCGTGCCTTAGCCTTGTTTCCCCTTACCGTGCCGTTCCTTTCGTTACCCTTGCCTTCCCCTGCTTTCCCTTGCCTTCCTTGCCTTCCGTTACTCTTTGCTTGCCTTCCGTGCATTGCCTAGCCTTGCGTTGTCGTGCCTTAGCCTTGCCTCGCCTGACCGTGCCTTGCCTTGAGTTACCCTTTCCTTGCCTTGCCGTGCATTGCCTAGCCGTGCGTTGTCGTGCATTTGCCTTGTCTTGCCTCACCGTGCTTTGCCTTGCGTTACCCTTTCCTTGCCTTGCCGGGCATTGCCTAGCCCTGCATTGTCGTGCCTTAGCTTTGTTTCCCCTTACGGTGCCGTTCCTTTCGTTGCCCTTGCCTTCCCTTGCTTTCCCTTGCCTTCCTTGCCTTCCGTTACTCTTTGCTTGCCTTCCGTTCATTGCCTAGCCTTGCGTTGTCGTGCCTTAGCCTTGAGTAGCCTGACCGTGCCTTGCCTTGCGTTACCCTTTCCTTTCCTTGCCGTGCATTGCCTAGCCGTGCGTTGTCGTGCATTAGCCTTGCCTTGCCTCACCGTTCCTTGCCTTGCGTTACCCTTTCCTTGCCTGGCCGTGCATTGCCTAGCCGTGCGTTGTCGTGCATTAGCCTTGTCTTGCCTTACCGTGCCTTGCCTTGCCTTACCCTTTCCTTGCCTGGCCGTGCATTGCGTAGCCGTGCGTTGCCGTTCCTTGACCTTGTTTCCCCTTGCCGTGCCTTGCCTTTTGTTACACTTGCCTTGCCTTGCTTTGCCTTGCCTTCCTTTCCTTCCGTTACTCTTTCCTTGCCTAGCCGTGCACTGCCTAGCCTTGCGTTGTCGTGCATTCGCCTTCCTCCCCGAACCGTGCCTTGATTTGCGTTACCCTTTCCTTGACTTGCCCTGCATTGCCTAGCCCTGTGTTGTCGTGCCTTAGCCTTGTTTCCCCTTACCGTGCCGTTCCTTTCGTTACCCTTCCTTCCCCTGCTTTCCCTTGCCTTCCGTGCCTTCCGTTACTCTTTGCTTGCCTTCCGTGCATTGCCTACCCTTGCGTTGTCGTGCCTTAGCCTTGCCTCGCCTGACCGTGCCTTGCCTTGAGTTACCCTTTCCTTGCCTTGCCGTGCATTGCCTAGCCGTGCGTTGTCGTGCATCAGGCTTGCCTTGCCTCACCGTGCCTTGCCTTGCGTTACCCTTTCCTTGCCTTGCCGTGCATTGCCTAGCCGTGCGTTGCCGTGCCTTAGCCTTGTTTCCCCTTGCCGTGCCGTTCCTTCTGTTACCCTTGCCTTGCCTTGCTTTCCCTTGCCTTCCTTGCCTTCCGTTACTCTTTGCTTGCCTTCCGTGCATTGCCTAGCCTTGCGTTGTCGTGCATTCGCCTTCCTCCCAAAACCGTGCCTTGCCTTGCGTTACCATTTCCTTGCCTTGCCCTGCATTGCCTAGCCCTGTGTTGTCGTGCCTTAGTCTTGTTTGCCCTTACCGTGCCGTTCCTTCCGTTACCCTTGCCTTTCCCTGCTTTCCCTAGCCTTCCTTGCCTTCCGTTCCTCCTTGCTTGCCTTCCGTACATTGCCTAGCCTTGCGTTGTCGTGCCTTAGCCTTGCCTCGCCTGACCGTGCCTTGCCTTGCGTTACCCTTTCCTTGCCTTGCCGTGAATTGCCTAGCCGTGCGTTGTCGTGCATCAGCCTTGCCTTGCCTCACCGTGCCTTGCCTTGCGTTACCCTTACCTTGCCTTGCTTTCCCTTCCTTTCATTGCCTTCCGTTACTCTTTGCTTTCCTTCCGTGCATTGCCTAGCCTTGCGTTGTCGTGCCTTAGCCTTGCCTCGCCTGACAGTGCCTTGCCTTGCGTTACCCTTTCCTTGCCTTGCCGTGCATTGCCTAGCCGTGCGTTGCCGTGCCTTAGCCTTGTTTCCCCTTGCCGTGCCGTTCCTTCTGTTACCCTTGCCTTGCCTTGCTTTCCCTTGCCTTCCTTGCCTTCCGTTACTCTTTGATTTCCTTCCGTGCATTGCCTAGCCTTGCATTGTCGTGCCTTAGACTTGCCTCGCCTGACCGTGCCTTGCCTTGCGGTACACTTTCCTTGCCTTGCCGTGCATTGCCTAGCCGTGCGTTGTCGTGCATTTGCCTTTTCTTGCGTCACCGTGCCTTGCCTTGCGTTACCCTTTCCTTGCCTTCCCGTGCATTGCCTAGCCCTGCATTGCCGTGCCTTAGCTTTGTTTCCCCTTACCGTGCCGTTCCTTTCGTTGCCCTTGCCTTCCCTTCCTTTCCCTTGCCTTCCTTGCCTTCCGTTACTCTTTGCTTGCCTTCCGTTCATTGCCTAGCCTTGAGTTGTCGTGCCTTAGCCTTCCCTCGCCTGACCGTGCCTTGCCTTGCGTTACCCTTTCCTTGCCTTGCCGTGCATTGCCTAGCCGTGCGTTGTCGTGCATCAGCCTTGCCTTGCCTCACCGTGCCTTGCCTTGCGTTACCCTTTCCTTGCCTTGCCGTGCATTGCCTAGCCGTGCGTTGCCGTGCCTTAGCCTTGTTTCCCCTTGCCGTGCCGTTCCTTCTGTTACCCTTGCCTTGCCTTGCTTTCCCTTGCCTTCCTTGCCTTCCGTTACTCTTTGCTTGCCTTCCGTGCATTGCCTAGCCTTGCGTTGTCGTGCATTCGCCTTGCCTCCCCAAACCGTGCCTTGCCTTGCGTTACCCTTTCCTTGCCTTGCCCTGCATTGCCTAGCCCTGTGTTGTCGTGCCTTAGCCTTGTTTCCCCTTACCGTGCCGTTCCTTTCGTTACCCTTGCCTTCCCCGGCTTTCCCTTGCCTTCCTTGCCTTCCGTTACTCTTTGCTTGCCTTCCGTGCATTGCCTAGCCTTGCGTTGTCGTGCCTTAGCCTTGGCTCGCCTGACCGTGCCTTGCCTTGAGTTACCCTTTCCTTGCCTTGCCGTGAATTGCCTAGCCGTGCGTTGTCGTGCATCAGCCTTGCCTTGCCTCACCGTGCCTTGCCTTGCGTTACCCTTTCCTTGCCTTGCCGTGCATTGCCTAGCCGTGCGTTTTCGTGCATTTGCCTTGCCTTGCCTCACCGTGCCTTGCGTTGCGTTACCCTTTCCTTGCCTGGCCGTGCATTGCGTAGCCGTGCGTTGCCGTTCCTTAGCCTTGTTTCCCCTTGCCGTGCCTTGCCTTTTGTTACACTTGCCTTGCCTTGCTTTGCCTTGCCTTCCTTTCCTTCAGTTACTCTTTCCTTGCCTAGCCGTGCACTGCCTAGCCTTGCGTTGTCGTGCATTAGCTTTGCCTCCCCAAACCGTGCCTTGCCTTGCGTTACCATTTCCTTGCCTTGCCCTGCATTGCCTAGCCTTGTGTTGTCGTGCCTTAGTCTTGTTTGCCCTTACCGTGCCGTTCCTTCAGTTTCCCTTGCCTTCCCCTGCTTTCCCTAGCCTTCCTTGCCTTCCGTTCTTCTTTGCTTGCCTTCCGTGCATTGCCTAGCCTTGCGTTGTCGTGCCTTAGCCTTGCCTCGCCTGACCGTGCCTTGCCTTGCGTTACCCTTTCCTTGCCTTGCCTTGAATTGCCTAGCCGTGCGTTGTCGTGCCTTAGCCTTGCCTCGCCTGACACTGCCTTGCCTTGCGTTACCCTTTCCTTGCCTTGCCGTGCATTGCCTAGCCGTGCGTTGCCGTGCCTTAGCCTTGTTTCCCCTTGCCGTGCCGTTCCTTCCGTTACCCTTGCCTTGCCTTGCTTTCCCTTGCCTTCCTTGCCTTCCGTTACTCTTTGCTTGCCTTCCGTGCATTGCCTAGCCTTGCGTTGTCGTGCCTTAGCCTTGCCTCGCCTAACGGTGCCTTGCCTTGCGTTACCCTTTCCTTTCCTTGCCGTGCATTGGCTAGCCCTGCGTTGTCGTGCCTTACCCTTGTTTCCCCTTACCGTGCCGTTCCTTCTGTTACCCTTGCCTTCCCCTGCTTTCCCTTGCCTTCCTTGCCTTCCGTTACTCTTTGCTTGCCTTCCGTTTATTGCCTAGCCTTGCGTTTTCGTGCCTTAGCCTTGCCGCGCCTGACCGTGCCTTGCCTTGCGTTACCCTTTCCTTGCCTTGCCGTGCATTGCCTAGCCTTGCGTTGTCGTGCCTTAGCCTTGCCTCGACTGACCGTGCCTTGCCTTGCGTTACCCTTTCCTTGCCTTTCCCTGCATTGCCTAGCCCTGTGTTGTCGTGCCTTAGCCTTGTTTCCCCTTACCGTGCCGTTCCTTCCGTTAACCGTGCCTTCCCCTGCTTTCCCTTGCCTTCCTTGCCTTCCGTTACTCTTTTCTTGCCTTCCGTGCATTGCCTAGCCTTGCGTTGTCGTGCCTTAGCCTTGCCTCGCGTGACCGTGCCTTGCCTTGCGTTACCCTTTCCTTGCCTTGCCGTGCATTGCCTAGCCGTGCGTTGTCGTGCATCAGCCTTGCCTTGCCTCACCGTGCCTTGCCTTTCGTTACCCTTTCCTTGCCTTGCCGTGAATTGCCTAGCCGTGCGTTGTCGTGCATCAGCCTTGCCTTGCCTCACCGTGCCTTGCCTTGCGTTACCCTTACCTTGCCTTGCTTTCCCTTCCTTTCATTGCCTTCCGTTACTCTTTGCTTTCCTTCCGTGCATTGCCTAGCCCTGCATTGTCGTGCCTTAGCTTTGTTTCCCCTTACGTTGCCGTTCCTTTCGTTGCCCTTGCCTTCCCTTGCTTTCCCTTGCCTTCCTTGCCTTCCGTTACTCTTTGCTTGCCTTCCGTTCATTGCCTAGCCTTGCGTTGTCGTGCCTTAGCCTTGCCTCGCCTGACCGTGCCTTGCCTTGCGTTACCCTTTCCTTGCCTTGCCGTGCATTGCCTAGCCGTCCGTTGTCGTGCATTTGCCTTGCCTTGCCTCACCGTGCCTTGCCTTGCGTTACCCTTTCCTTGCCTGGCCGTGCATTGCCTAGCCGTGCGTTGTCGTGCATTAGCCTTGTCTTGCCTTACCGTGCATTGCCTTGCGTTACCCTTTCCTTGACTGGCCGTGCATTGCGTAGCCGTGCGTTGCCGTTTCTTAGCCTTGTTTCCCCTTGCCGTGCCTTGCCTTTTGTTACACTTGCCTTGCCTTGCTTTGCCTTGCCTTCCTTTCCTTCCGTTACTCTTTCCTTGCCTAGCCGTGCACTGCCTAGCCTTGCGTTGTCGTGCATTAGCTTTGCCTCCCCAAACCGTGCCTTGCCTTGCGTTACCATTTCCTTTCCTTGCCCTGCATTGCCTAGCCCTGTGTTGTCGTGCCTTAGTCTTGTTTGCCCTTACCGTGCCGTTCCTTCCGTTACCCTTGCCTTTCCCTGCTTTCCCTAGCCTTCCTTGCCTTCCGTTCCTCTTTGCTTGCTTTCCGTTTATTGCCTAGCCTTGCGTTGTCGTGCCTTAGCCTTGCCGCGCCTTACCGTGCCTTGCCTTGCGTTACCCTTTCCTTGCCTTGCCGTGCATTGCCTAGCCTTGCGTTGTCGTGCCTTAGCCTTGCCTCGCCTGACCGTGCCTTGCCTTGCGTTACCCTTTCCTTGCCTTGCCGTGCATTGCCTAGCCATGCGTTGTCGTGCATCAGCCTTGCCTTGCCTCACCGTGCCTTGCCTTGCGTTACCCTTTCCTTGCCTTGCCGTGCATTGCCTAGCCGTGCGTTGCCGTGCCTTAGCCTTGTTTCCCCTTGCCGTGCCGTTCCTTCTGTTACCCTTGCCTTGCCTTGCTTTCCCTTGCCTTCCTTGCCTTCCGTTACTCTTTGCTTGCCTTCCGTGCATTGCCTAGCCTTGCGTTTTCGTGCATTCGCCTCCCTCCCCGAACCGTGCCTTGATTTGCGTTACCCTTTCCTGGTCTTGTCCTGCATTGCCTAGCCCTGTGTTGTCGTGCCTTAGCCTTGTTTCCCCTTACCGTGCCGTTCCTTTCGTTACCCTTGCCTTCCCCTGTTTCCCTTGCCTTCCTTGCCTTCCGTTACTCTTTGCTTGCCTTCCGTGCATTGCCTAGCCTTGCGTTGTCGTGCCTTAGTCTTGCCTCGCCTGACCGTGCCTTGCCTTGAGTTACCCTTTCCTTGCCTTGCCGTGCATTCCCTAGCCGTGAGTTGTCGTGCATTTGCCTTGTCTTGCCTCACCGTGCTTTGCCTTGCGTTACCCTTTCCTTGCCTTGCCGTGCATTGCCTAGCCCTGCATTGTCGTGCCTTAGCTTTGTTTCCCCTTACCGTGCCGTTCCTTTCGTTGCCCTTGCCTTCCCTTGCTTTCCCTTGCCTTCCTTGCCTTCCGTTACTCTTTGCTTGCCTTCCGTTCATTGCCTAGCCTTGCGTTGTCGTGCCTTAGCCTTGCCTCGCCTGACCGTGCCTTGCCTTGCGTTACCCTTTCCTTGCCTTGCCGTGCATTGCCTAGCCGTGCGTTGTCGTGCATTTGCCTTGCCTTGCCTTACCGTGCCTTGCCTTGCGTTACCCTTTCCTTGCCTGGCCGTGCATTGCCTAGCCGTGCGTTGTCGTGCATTAGCCTTGTCTTGCCTTACCGTGCCTTGGCTTGCGTTACCCTTTCCTTGCCTGGCCGTGCATTGCGTAGCCGTGCGTTGCCGTTCCTTAGCCTTCTTTCCCCTTGCCGTGCCTTGCCTTTTGTTACACTTGCCTTGCCTTGCTTTGCCTTGCCTTCCTTTCCTTCCGTTACTCTTTCCTTCTCTAGCCGTGCACTGCCTAGCCTTGCGTTGTCGTGCATTAGCTTTGCCTCCCCAAACCGTGCCTTGCCTTGCGTTACCATTTCCTTGCCTTGCCCTGCATTGCCTAGCCCTGTGTTGTCGTGCCTTAGTCTTGTTTGCCCTTACCGTGCCGTTCCTTCCGTTACCCTTGCCTTTCCCTGCTTTCCCTAGCCTCCCTTGCCTTCCGTTCCTCTTTGCTTGCCTTCCGTGCATTGCATAGCCTTGCGTTGTCGTGCCTTAGCCTTGCCTCGCGTGACCGTGCCTTGCCTTGCGTTACCCTTTCCTTGCCTTGCCGTGAATTGCCTAGCCGTGCGTTGTCGTGCATCAGCCTTGCCTTGCCTCACCGTGCCTTGCCTTGCGTTACCCTTACCTTGCCTGGCTTTCCCTTCCTTTCATTGCCTTCCGTTACTCTTTGCTTTCCTTCCGTGCATTGCCTAGCCTTGCGTTGTCGTGCCTTAGCCTTGCCTCGCCTGACAGTGCCTTGCCTTGCGTTACCCTTTCCTTGCCTTGCCGTGCATTGCCTAGCCGTGCGTTGCCGTGCCTTAGCCTTGTTTCCCCTTGCCGTGCCGTTCCTTCCGTTACCCTTGCCTTCCCCGGCTTTCCCTTGCCTTCCTTGCCTTCCGTTACTCTTTGCTTGCCTTCCGTGCATTGCCTAGCCTTGCGTTGTCATGCCTTAGCCTTGGCTCGCCTGACCGTGCCTTGCCTTGAGTTACCCTTTCCTTGCCTTGCCGTGAATTGCCTAGCCGTGCGTTGTCGTGCATCAGCCTTGCCTTGCCTCACCGTGCCTTGCCTTGCGTTACCCTTTCCTTGCCTTGCCGTGCATTGCCTAGCCGTGCGTTTTCGTGAATTTGCCTTGCCTTGCCTCACCGTGCCTTGCGTTGCGTTACCCTTTCCTTGCCTGGCCGTGCATTGCTTAGCCGTGCGTTGCCGTTCCTTAGCCTTGTTTCCCCTTGCCGTGCCTTGCCTTTTGTTACACTTGCCTTGCCTTGCTTTGCCTTGCCTTCCTTTCCTTCCGTTACTCTTTCCTTGCCTAGCCGTGTACTGCCTAGCCTTGCGTTGTCGTGCATTAGCTTTGCCTCCCCAAACCGTGCCTTGCCTTGCGTTACCATTTCCTTGCCTTGCCCTGCATTGCCTAGCCTTGTGTTGTCGTGCCTTAGTCTTGTTTGCCCTTACCGTGCCGTTCCTTCAGGTTCCCTTGCCTTCCCCTGCTTTCCCTAGCCTTCCTTGCCTTCCGTTCTTCTTTGCTTGCCTTCCGTGCATTGCCTAGCCTTGCGTTGTCGTGCCTTAGCCTTGCCTCGCCTGACCGTGCCTTGCCTTGCGTTACCCTTTCCTTGCCTTGCCTTGAATTGCCTAGCCGTGCGTTGTCGTGCCTTAGCCTTGCCTCGCCTGACACTGCCTTGCCTTGCGTTACCCTTGCCTTCCCCTGCTTTCCCTTGACTTCCTTGCCTTCCGTTACTCTTTGCTTGCCTTCCGTTTATTGCCTAGCCTTGCGTTTTCGTGCCTTAGCCTTGCCGCGCCTGACCGTGCCTTGCCTTGCGTTACCCTTTCCTTGCCTTGCCATGCATTGCCTAGCCTTGCGTAGTCGTGCCTTAGCCTTGCCTCGACTGACCGTGCCTTGCCTTGCGTTACCCTTTCCTTGCCTTTCCCTGCATTGCCTAGCCCTGTGTTGTCGTGCCTTAGCCTTGTTTCCCCTTACCGTGCCGTTCCTTCCGTTAACCGTGCCTTCCCCTGCTTTCCCTTGCCTTCCTTGCCTTCCGTTACTCTTTTCTTGCCTTCCGTGCATTGCCTAGCCTTGCGTTGTCGTGCCTTAGCCTTGCCTCGCGTGACCGTGCCTTGCCTTGCGTTACCCTTTCCTTGCCTTGCCGTGCATTGCCTAGCCGTGCGTTGTCGTGCATCAGCCTTGCCTTGCCTCACCGTGCCTTGCCTTTCGTTACCCTTTCCTTGCCTTGCCGTGCATTGCCTAGCCGTGCGTTGCCGTGCCTTAGCCTTGTTTCCCCTTGCCGTGCCTTGCCTTTTGTTACACTTGCCTTGCCTTGCTTTGCCTTGCCTTCCTTTCCTTCCGTTACTCTTTCCTTGCCTAGCCGTGCACTGCCTAGCCTTGCGTTGTCGTGCATTAGCTTTGCCTCCCCAAACCGTGCCTTGCCTTCCGTTACCATTTGCTTGCCTTGCCCTGCATTGCCTAGCCCTGTGTTTTCGTGCCTTAGTCTTGTTTTGCCTTACGGTGCCGTTCCTTCCGTTACCCTTCCCTTCCCCTGCTTTCCCTTGCCTTCCTTGCCTTCCGTTACTCTTTGTTTGCCTTCCGTGCATTGCCTAGCCCTGCGTTGTCGTGCCTTAGCCTTGCCTCGCCTGAGCGTGCCTTGCCTTGCGTTACCCTTTCCTTGCCTTGCCGTGAATTGCCTAGCCGTGCGTTGTCGTGCATCAGCCTTGCCTTGCCTCACCGTGCCTTGCCTTGCGTTACCCTTACCTTGCCTTGCTTTCCCTTCCTTTCATTGCCTTCCGTTACTCTTTGCTTTCCTTCCGTGCATTGCCTAGCCTTGCGTTGTCGTGCCTTAGCCTTGCCTCGCCTGACAGTGCCTTGCCTTGCGTTACCCTTTCCTTGCCTTGCCGTGCATTGCCTAGCCGTGCGTTGCCGTGCCTTAGCCTTGTTTCCCCTTGCCGTGCCATTCCTTCCGTTACCCTTGCCTTGCCTTGCTTTCCCTTGCCTTCCTTGCCTTCCGTTACTCTTTGCTTGCCTTCCGTGCATTGCCTAGCCTTGCGTTGTCGTGCCTTAGCCTTGCCTCGCCTGACCGTGCCTTGCCTTGCGTTACCCTTTCCTTGCCTTGCCGTGCATTGCCTAGCCGTGCGTTGTCGTGCTTCAGCCTTGCCTTGCCTCACCGTGCCTTGCCTTGCGTTACCCTTTCCTTGCCTTGCCGTGCATTGCCTAGCCGTGCGTTGCCGTGCCTTAGCCTTGTTTCCCCTTGCCGTGCCGTTCCTTCTGTTACCCTTGCCTTGCCTTGCTTTCCCTTGCCTTCCTTGCCTTCCGTTACTCTTTGCTTGCCTTCCGTGCATTGCCTAGCCTTGCGTTGTCGTGCATTCGCCTTCCTGCCCAAACCGTGCCTTGCCTTGCGTTACTATTTCCTTGCCTTGCCCTGCATTGCCTAGCCCTGTGTTGTCGTGCCTTAGCCTTGTTTCCCCTTACCGTGCCGTTCCTTTCGTTACCCTTGCCTTCCCCTGCTTTCCCTTGCCTTCCTTGCCTTCCGTTACTCTTTGCTTGCCTTCCGTGCATTGCCTAACCTTGCGTTGTCGTGACTTAGCCTTGCCTCGCCTGACCGTGCCTTGCCTTGAGTTACCCTTTCCTTGCCTTGCCGTGCATTGCCTAGCCGTGCGTTGTCGTGCATTTGCCTTGTCTTGCCTCACCGTGCTTTGCCTTGCGTTACCCTTTCCTTGCCTTGCCGTGCAATGCCTAGCCCTGCATTGTCGTGCCTTAGCTTTTTTTCCCCTTACGTTGCCGTTCCTTTCGTTGCCCTTGCCTTCCCTTGCTTTCCCTTGCCTTCCTTGCCTTCCGTTACTCTTTGCTTGCCTTCCGTTCATTGCCTAACCTTGCGTTGTCGTGCCTTAGCCTTGCCTCGCCTGACCGTGCCTTGCCTTGCGTTACCCTTTCCTTGCCTTGCCGTGCATTGCCTAGCCGTCCGTTGTCGTGCATTTGCCTTGCCTTGCCTCACCGTGCCTTGCCTTGCGTTACCCTTTCCTTGCCTGGCCGTGCATTGCCTAGCCGTGCGTTGTCGTGCATTAGCCTTGTCTTGCCTTACCGTGCATTGCCTTGCGTTACCCTTTCCTTGACTGGCCGTGCATTGCGTAGCCGTGCGTTGCCGTTTCTTAGCCTTGTTTCCCCTTGCCGTGCCTTGCCTTTTGTTACACTTGCCTTGCCTTGCTTTGCCTTGCCTTCCTTTCCTTCCGTTACTCTTTCCTTGCCTAGCCGTGCACTGCCTAGCCTTGCGTTGTCGTGCATTAGCTTTGCCTCCCCAAACCGTGCCTTGCCTTGCGTTACCATTTCCTTTCCTTGCCCTGCATTGCCTAGCCCTGTGTTGTCGTGCCTTAGTCTTGTTTGCCCTTACCGTGCCGTTCCTTCCGTTACCCTTGCCTTTCCCTGCTTTCCCTAGCCTTCCTTGCCTTCCGTTCCTCTTTGCTTGCCTTCCGTTTATTGCCTAGCCTTGCGTTGTCGTGCCTTAGCCTTGCCGCGCCTTACCGTGCCTTGCCTTGCGTTA
Source organism: Macrotis lagotis (assembly GCF_037893015.1). NCBI lineage: Eukaryota > Metazoa > Chordata > Mammalia > Peramelemorphia > Peramelidae > Macrotis > Macrotis lagotis. The sequence continues at coordinate 44,034 of NW_027422213.1, forward strand.
CCCTTTCCTTGCCTTGCCGTGCATTGCCTAGCCTTGCGTTGTCGTGCCTTAGCCTTGCCTCGCCTGACCGTGCCTTGCCTTGCGTTACCCTTTCCTTGCCTTGCCGTGCATTGCCTAGCCATGCGTTGTCGTGCATCAGCCTTGCCTTGCCTCACCGTGCCTTGCCTTGCGTTACCCTTTCCTTGCCTTGCCGTGCATTGCCTAGCCGTGCGTTGCCGTGCCTTAGCCTTGTTTCCCCTTGCCGTGCCGTTCCTTCTGTTACCCTTGCCTTGCCTTGCTTTCCCTTGCCTTCCTTGCCTTCCGTTACTCTTTGCTTGCCTTCCGTGCATTGCCTAGCCTTGCGTTTTCGTGCATTCGCCTCCCTCCCCGAACCGTGCCTTGATTTGCGTTACCCTTTCCTTGTCTTGTCCTGCATTGCCTAGCCCTGTGTTGTCGTACCTTAGCCTTGTTTCCCCTTACCGTGCCGTTCCTTTCGTTACCCTTGCCTTCCCCTGTTTCCCTTGCCTTCCTTGCCTTCCGTTACTCTTTGCTTGCCTTCCGTGCATTGCCTAGCCTTGCGTTGTCGTGCCTTAGTCTTGCCTCGCCTGACCGTGCCTTGCCTTGAGGTACCCTTTCCTTGCCTTGCGGTGCATTCCCTAGCCGTGAGTTGTCGTGCATTTGCCTTGTCTTGCCTCACCGTGCTTTGCCTTGCGTTACCCTTTCCTTGCCTTGCCGTGCATTGCCTAGCCCTGCATTGTCGTGCCTTAGCTTTGTTTCCCCTTACCGTGCCGTTCCTTTCGTTGCCCTTGCCTTCCCTTGCTTTCCCTTGCCTTCCTTGCCTTCCGTTACTCTTTGCTTCCCTTCCGTTCATTGCCTAGCCTTGCGTTGTCGTGCCTTAGCCTTGCCTCGCCTGACCGTGCCTTGCCTTGCGTTACCCTTTCCTTGCCTTGCCGTGCATTGCCTAGCCGTGCGTTGTCGTGCATTTGCCTTGCCTTGCCTTACCGTGCCTTGCCTTGCGTTACCCTTTCCTTGCCTGGCCGTGCATTGCCTAGCCGTGCGTTGTCGTGCATTAGCCTTGTCTTGCCTTACCGTGCCTTGGCTTGCGTTACCCTTTCCTTGCCTGGCCGTGCATTGCGTAGCCGTGCGTTGCCGTTCCTTAGCCTTCTTTCCCCTTGCCGTGCCTTGCCTTTTGTTACACTTGCCTTGCCTTGCTTTGCCTTGCCTTCCTTTCCTTCCGTTACTCTTTCCTTCCCTAGCCGTGCACTGCCTAGCCTTGCGTTGTCGTGCATTAGCTTTGCCTCCCCAAACCGTGCCTTGCCTTGCGTTACCATTTCCTTGCCTTGCCCTGCATTGCCTAGCCCTGTGTTGTCGTGCCTTAGTCTTGTTTGCCCTTACCGTGCCGTTCCTTCCGTTACCCTTGCCTTTCCCTGCTTTCCCTAGCCTCCCTTGCCTTCCGTTCCTCTTTGCTTGCCTTCCGTGCATTGCATAGCCTTGCGTTGTCGTGCCTTAGCCTTGCCTCGCGTGACCGTGCCTTGCCTTGCGTTACCCTTTCCTTGCCTTGCCGTGAATTGCCTAGCCGTGCGTTGTCGTGCATCAGCCTTGCCTTGCCTCACCGTGCCTTGCCTTGCGTTACCCTTACCTTGCCTTGCTTTCCCTTCCTTTCATTGCCTTCCGTTACTCTTTGCTTTCCTTCCGTGCATTGCCTAGCCTTGCGTTGTCGTGCCTTAGCCTTGCCTCGCCTGACAGTGCCTTGCCTTGCGTTACCCTTTCCTTGCCTTGCCGTGCATTGCCTAGCCGTGCGTTGCCGTGCCTTAGCCTTGTTTCCCCTTGCCGTGCCGTTCCTTCCGTTACCCTTGCCTTGCCTTGCTTTCCCTTGCCTTCCTTGCCTTCCGTTACTCTTTGCTTACCTTCCGTGCATTGCCTAGCCTTGCGTTGTCGTGCCTTAGCCTTGCCTCGCGTAACGGTGCCTTGCCTTGCTTTACCCTTTCCTTTCTTTGCCGTGCATTGGCTAGCCCTGCGTTGTCGTGCCTTAGCCTTGTTTCCCCTTACCGTGCCGTTCCTTCCGTTACCCTTGCCTTCCCCTGCTTTCCCTTGCCTTCCTTGCCTTCCGTTACTCTTTGCTTGCCTTCCGTTTATTGCCTAGCCTTGCGTTGTCGTGCCTTAGCCTTGCCGCGCCTTACCGTGCCTTGCCTTGCGTTACCCTTTCCTTGCCTTGCCGTGCATTGCCTAGCCTTGCGTTGTCGTGCCTTAGCCTTGCCTCGCCTGACCGTGCCTTGCCTTGCGTTACCCTTTCCTTGCCTTGCCGTGCATTGCCTAGCCGTGCGTTGTCGTGCCTTAGCCTTGCCTCGCCTGACCGTGCCTTGCCTTGCGTTACCCTTTCCTTGCCTTGCCGTGAATTGCCTAGCCGTGCGTTGTCGTGCATCAGCCTTGCCTTGCCTCACCGTGCCTTGCCTTGCGTTACCCTTACCTTGCCTTGCTTTCCCTTCCTTTCATTGCCTTCCGTTACTCTTTGCTTTCCTTCCCTGCATTGCCTAGCCTTGCGTTGTCGTGCCCTAGCCTTGCCTCGCGTAACGGTGCCTTGCCTTGCGTTACTCTTTCCTTTCCTTGCCGTGCATTGGCTAGCCCTGCGTTGTCGTGCCTTAGCCTTGTTTCCCCTTACCGTGCCGTTCCTTTCGTTACCCTTGCCTTCCCCGGCTTTCCCTTGCCTTCCTTGCCTTCCGTTACTCTTTGCTTGCCTTCCGTGCATTGCCTAGCCTTGCGTTGTCGAGCCTTAGCCTTGGCTCGCCTGACCGTGCCTTGCCTTGAGTTACCCTTTCCTTGCCTTGCCGTGAATTGCCTAGCCGTGCGTTGTCGTGCATCAGCCTTGCCTTGCCTCACCGTGCCTTGCCTTGCGTTACCCTTTCCTTGCCTTGCCGTGCATTGCCTAGCCGTGCGTTTTCGTGCATTTGCCTTGCCTTGCCTCACCGTGCCTTGCGTTGCGTTACCCTTTCCTTGCCTGGCCGTGCATTGCGTAGCCGTGCGTTGCCGTTCCTTAGCCTTGTTTCCCCTTCCCGTGCCTTGCCTTTTGTTACACTTGCCTTGCCTTGCTTTGCCTTGCCTTCCTTTCCTTCCGTTACTCTTTCCTTGCCTAGCCGTGTACTGCCTAGCCTTGCGTTGTCGTGCATTAGCTTTGCCTCCCCAAACCGTGCCTTGCCTTGCGTTACCATTTCCTTGCCTTGCCCTGCATTGCCTAGCCTTGTGTTGTCGTGCCTTAGTCTTGTTTGCCCTTATCGTGCCGTTCCTTCAGGTTCCCTTGCCTTCCCCTGCTTTCCCTAGCCTTCCTTGCCTTCCGTTCTTCTTTGCTTGCCTTCCGTGCATTGCCTAGCCTTGCGTTGTCGTGCCTTAGCCTTGCCTCGCCTGACCGTGCCTTGCCTTGCGTTACCCTTTCCTTGCCTTGCCTTGAATTGCCTAGCCGTGCGTTGTCGTGCCTTAGCCTTGCCTCGCCTGACACTGCCTTGCCTTGCGTTACCCTTTCCTTGCCTTGCCGTGCATTGCCTAGCCGTGCGTTGCCGTGCCTTAGCCTTGTTTCCCCTTGCCGTGCCGTTCCTTCCGTTACCCTTGCCTTGCCTTGCTTTCCCTTGCCTTCCTTGCCTTCCGTTACTCTTTGCTTGCCTTCCGTGCATTGCCTAGCCTTGCGTTGTCGTGCCTTAGCCTTGCCTCGCCTAACGGTGCCTTGCCTTGCGTTACCCTTTCCTTTCCTTGCCGTGCATTGGCTAGCCCTGCTTTGTCGTGCCTTAGCCTTGTTTCCCCTTACCGTGCCGTTCCTTCGGTTACCCTTGCCTTCCCCTGCTTTCCCTTGCCTTCCTTGCCTTCCGTTACTCTTTGCTTGCCTTCCGTTTATTGCCTAGCCTTGCGTTTTCGTGCCTTAGCCTTGCCGCGCCTGACCGTGCCTTGCCTTGCGTTACCCTTTCCTTGCCTTGCCGTGCATTGCCTAGCCTTGCGTTGTCGTGCCTTAGCCTTGCCTCGACTGACCGTGCCTTGCCTTGCGTTACCCTTTCCTTGCCTTTCCCTGCATTGCCTAGCCCTGTGTTGTCGTGCCTTAGCCTTGTTTCCCCTTACCGTGCCGTTCCTTCCGTTAACCGTGCCTTCCCCTTCTTTCCCTTGCCTTCCTTGCCTTCCGTTACTCTTTTCTTGCCTTCCGTGCATTGCCTAGCCTTGCGTTGTCGTGCCTTAGCCTTGCCTCGCGTGACCGTGCCTTGCCTTGCGTTACCCTTTCCTTGCCTTGCCGTGCATTGCCTAGCCGTGCGTTGTCGTGCATCAGCCTTGCCTTGCCTCACCGTGCCTTGCCTTTCGTTACCCTTTCCTTGCCTTGCCGTGCATTGCCTAGCCGTGCGTTGCCGTGCCTTAGCCTTGTTTCCCCTTGCCGTGCCTTGCCTTTTGTTACACTTGCCTTGCCTTGCTTTGCCTTGCCTTCCTTTCCTTCCGTTACTCTTTCCTTGCCTAGCCGTGCACTGCCTAGCCTTGCGTTGTCGTGCATTAGCTTTGCCTCCCCAAACCGTGCCTTGCCTTCCGTTACCATTTGCTTGCCTTGCCCTGCATTGCCTAGCCCTGTGTTGTCGTGCCTTAGTCTTGTATTGCCTTACGGTGCCGTTCCTTCCGTTACCCTTCCCTTCCCCTGCTTTCCCTTGCCTTCCTTGCCTTCCGTTACTCTTTGCTTGCCTTCCGTGCATTGCCTAGCCCTGCGTTGTCGTGCCTTAGCCTTGCCTCGCCTGAGCGTGCCTTGCCTTGCGTTACCCTTTCCTTGCCTTGCCGTGAATTGCCTAGCCGTGCGTTGTCGTGCATCAGCCTTGCCTTGCCTCACCGTGCCTTGCCTTGCGTTACCCTTACCTTGCCTTGCTTTCCCTTCCTTTCATTGCCTTCCGTTACTCTTTGCTTTCCTTCCGTGCATTGCCTAGCCTTGCGTTGTCGTGCCTTAGCCTTGCCTCGCCTGACAGTGCCTTGCCTTGCGTTACCCTTTCCTTGCCTTGCCGTGCATTGCCTAGCCGTGCGTTTTCGTGCATTTGCCTTGCCTTGCCTCACCGTGCCTTGCGTTGCGTTACCCTTTCCTTGCCTGGCCGTGCATTGCGTAGCCGTGCGTTGCCGTTCCTTAGCCTTGTTTCCCCTTCCCGTGCCTTGCCTTTTGTTACACTTGCCTTGCCTTGCTTTGCCTTGCCTTCCTTTCCTTCCGTTACTCTTTCCTTGCCTAGCCGTGTACTGCCTAGCCTTGCGTTGTCGTGCATTAGCTTTGCCTCCCCAAACCGTGCCTTGCCTTGCGTTACCATTTCCTTGCCTTGCCCTGCATTGCCTAGCCTTGTGTTGTCGTGCCTTAGTCTTGTTTGCCCTTATCGTGCCGTTCCTTCAGGTTCCCTTGCCTTCCCCTGCTTTCCCTAGCCTTCCTTGCCTTCCGTTCTTCTTTGCTTGCCTTCCGTGCATTGCCTAGCCTTGCGTTGTCGTGCCTTAGCCTTGCCTCGCCTGACCGTGCCTTGCCTTGCGTTACCCTTTCCTTGCCTTGCCTTGAATTGCCTAGCCGTGCGTTGTCGTGCCTTAGCCTTGCCTCGCCTGACACTGCCTTGCCTTGCGTTACCCTTTCCTTGCCTTGCCGTGCATTGCCTAGCCGTGCGTTGCCGTGCCTTAGCCTTGTTTCCCCTTGCCGTGCCGTTCCTTCCGTTACCCTTGCCTTGCCTTGCTTTCCCTTGCCTTCCTTGCCTTCCGTTACTCTTTGCTTGCCTTCCGTGCATTGCCTAGCCTTGCGTTGTCGTGCCTTAGCCTTGCCTCGCCTAACGGTGCCTTGCCTTGCGTTACCCTTTCCTTTCCTTGCCGTGCATTGGCTAGCCCTGCTTTGTCGTGCCTTAGCCTTGTTTCCCCTTACCGTGCCGTTCCTTCGGTTACCCTTGCCTTCCCCTGCTTTCCCTTGCCTTCCTTGCCTTCCGTTACTCTTTGCTTGCCTTCCGTTTATTGCCTAGCCTTGCGTTTTCGTGCCTTAGCCTTGCCGCGCCTGACCGTGCCTTGCCTTGCGTTACCCTTTCCTTGCCTTGCCGTGCATTGCCTAGCCTTGCGTTGTCGTGCCTTAGCCTTGCCTCGACTGACCGTGCCTTGCCTTGCGTTACCCTTTCCTTGCCTTTCCCTGCATTGCCTAGCCCTGTGTTGTCGTGCCTTAGCCTTGTTTCCCCTTACCGTGCCGTTCCTTCCGTTAACCGTGCCTTCCCCTTCTTTCCCTTGCCTTCCTTGCCTTCCGTTACTCTTTTCTTGCCTTCCGTGCATTGCCTAGCCTTGCGTTGTCGTGCCTTAGCCTTGCCTCGCGTGACCGTGCCTTGCCTTGCGTTACCCTTTCCTTGCCTTGCCGTGCATTGCCTAGCCGTGCGTTGTCGTGCATCAGCCTTGCCTTGCCTCACCGTGCCTTGCCTTTCGTTACCCTTTCCTTGCCTTGCCGTGCATTGCCTAGCCGTGCGTTGCCGTGCCTTAGCCTTGTTTCCCCTTGCCGTGCCTTGCCTTTTGTTACACTTGCCTTGCCTTGCTTTGCCTTGCCTTCCTTTCCTTCCGTTACTCTTTCCTTGCCTAGCCGTGCACTGCCTAGCCTTGCGTTGTCGTGCATTAGCTTTGCCTCCCCAAACCGTGCCTTGCCTTCCGTTACCATTTGCTTGCCTTGCCCTGCATTGCCTAGCCCTGTGTTGTCGTGCCTTAGTCTTGTATTGCCTTACGGTGCCGTTCCTTCCGTTACCCTTCCCTTCCCCTGCTTTCCCTTGCCTTCCTTGCCTTCCGTTACTCTTTGCTTGCCTTCCGTGCATTGCCTAGCCCTGCGTTGTCGTGCCTTAGCCTTGCCTCGCCTGAGCGTGCCTTGCCTTGCGTTACCCTTTCCTTGCCTTGCCGTGAATTGCCTAGCCGTGCGTTGTCGTGCATCAGCCTTGCCTTGCCTCACCGTGCCTTGCCTTGCGTTACCCTTACCTTGCCTTGCTTTCCCTTCCTTTCATTGCCTTCCGTTACTCTTTGCTTTCCTTCCGTGCATTGCCTAGCCTTGCGTTGTCGTGCCTTAGCCTTGCCTCGCCTGACAGTGCCTTGCCTTGCGTTACCCTTTCCTTGCCTTGCCGTGCATTGCCTAGCCGTGCGTTTTCGTGCATTTGCCTTGCCTTGCCTCACCGTGCCTTGCGTTGCGTTACCCTTTCCTTGCCTGGCCGTGCATTGCGTAGCCGTGCGTTGCCGTTCCGTTAGCTCTTTGTTTCCCCTTCCCGTGCATTGCCTAGCCTTGCGTTGTCGTGCCTTAGCCTTGCCTTGCCTGACCGTGCCTTGCCTTGCGTTACCCTTTCCTTGCCTTGCCGTGTATTGCCTAGCCGTGCGTTGTCGTGCATTAGCCTTGCCTGCCTCACCGTGCCTTGCCTTGCGTTACCCTTTCCTTGCCTTGCCGTGCATTGCCTAGCCTTGTGTTGTCGTGCCTTAGTCTTGTTTGCCCTTATCGTGCCGTTCCTTCAGGTTCCCTTGCCTTCCCCTGCTTTCCCTAGCCTTCCTTGCCTTCCGTTCTTCTTTGCTTGCCTTCCGTGCATTGCCTAGCCTTGCGTTGTCGTGCCTTAGCCTTGCCTCGCCTGACCGTGCCTTGCCTTGCGTTACCCTTTCCTTGCCTTGCCTTGAATTGCCTAGCCGTGCGTTGTCGTGCCTTAGCCTTGCCTCGCCTGACACTGCCTTGCCTTGCGTTACCCTTTCCTTGCCTTGCCGTGCATTGCCTAGCCGTGCGTTGCCGTGCCTTAGCCTTGTTTCCCCTTGCCGTGCCGTTCCTTCCGTTACCCTTGCCTTGCCTTGCTTTCCCTTGCCTTCCTTGCCTTCCGTTACTCTTTGCTTGCCTTCCGTGCATTGCCTAGCCTTGCGTTGTCGTGCCTTAGCCTTGCCTCGCCTAACGGTGCCTTGCCTTGCGTTACCCTTTCCTTTCCTTGCCGTGCATTGGCTAGCCCTGCTTTGTCGTGCCTTAGCCTTGTTTCCCCTTACCGTGCCGTTCCTTCGGTTACCCTTGCCTTCCCCTGCTTTCCCTTGCCTTCCTTGCCTTCCGTTACTCTTTGCTTGCCTTCCGTTTATTGCCTAGCCTTGCGTTTTCGTGCCTTAGCCTTGCCGCGCCTGACCGTGCCTTGCCTTGCGTTACCCTTTCCTTGCCTTGCCGTGCATTGCCTAGCCTTGCGTTGTCGTGCCTTAGCCTTGCCTCGACTGACCGTGCCTTGCCTTGCGTTACCCTTTCCTTGCCTTTCCCTGCATTGCCTAGCCCTGTGTTGTCGTGCCTTAGCCTTGTTTCCCCTTACCGTGCCGTTCCTTCCGTTAACCGTGCCTTCCCCTGCTTTCCCTTGCCTTCCTTGCCTTCCGTTACTCTTTTCTTGCCTTCCGTGCATTGCCTAGCCTTGCGTTGTCGTGCCTTAGCCTTGCCTCGCGTGACCGTGCCTTGCCTTGCGTTACCCTTTCCTTGCCTTGCCGTGCATTGCCTAGCCGTGCGTTGTCGTGCATCAGCCTTGCCTTGCCTCACCGTGCCTTGCCTTTCGTTTCCCTTTCCTTGCCTTGCCGTGCATTGCCTAGCCGTGCGTTGCCGTGCCTTAGCCTTGTTTCCCCTTGCCGTGCCTTGCCTTTTGTTACACTTGCCTTGCCTTGCTTTGCCTTGCCTTCCTTTCCTTCCGTTACTCTTTCCTTGCCTAGCCGTGCACTGCCTAGCCTTGCGTTGTCGTGCATTAGCTTTGCCTCCCCAAACCGTGCCTTGCCTTCCGTTACCATTTGCTTGCCTTGCCCTGCATTGCCTAGCCCTGTGTTGTCGTGCCTTAGTCTTGTATTGCCTTACGGTGCCGTTCCTTCCGTTACCCTTCCCTTCCCCTGCTTTCCCTTGCCTTCCTTGCCTTCCGTTACTCTTTGCTTGCCTTCCGTGCATTGCCTAGCCCTGCGTTGTCGTGCCTTAGCCTTGCCTCGCCTGAGCGTGCCTTGCCTTGCGTTACCCTTTCCTTGCCTTGCCGTGAATTGCCTAGCCGTGCGTTGTCGTGCATCAGCCTTGCCTTGCCTCACCGTGCCTTGCCTTGCGTTACCCTTACCTTGCCTTGCTTTCGCTTCCTTTCATTGCCTTCCGTTACTCTTTGCTTTCCTTCCGTGCATTGCCTAGCCTTGCGTTGTCGTGCCTTAGCCTTGCCTCGCCTGACAGTGCCTTGCCTTGCGTTACCCTTTCCTTGCCTTGCCGTGAATTGCCTAGCCGTGCGTTGCCGTGCCTTAGCCTTGTTTCCCCTTGCCGTGCCATTCCTTCCGTTACCCTTGCCTTGCCTTGCTTTCCCTTGCCTTCCTTGCCTTCCGTTACTCTTTGCTTGCCTTCCGTGCATTGCCTAGCCTTGCGTTGTCGTGCCTTAGCCTTGCCTCGCCTGACCGTGCCTTGCCTTGCGTTACCCTTTCCTTGCCTTGCCGTGCATTGCCTAGCCGTGCGTTGTCGTGCATCAGCCTTGCCTTGCCTCACCGTGCCTTGCCTTGCGTTACCCTTTCCTTGCCTTGCCGTGCATTGCCTAGCCGTGCGTTGCCGTGCCTTAGCCTTGTTTCCCCTTGCCGTGCCGTTCCTTCTGTTACCCTTGCCTTGCCTTGCTTTCCCTTGCCTTCCTTGCCTTCCGTTACTCTTTGCTTGCCTTCCGTGCATTGCCTAGCCTTGCGTTGTCGTGCATTCGCCTTCCTGCCCAAACCGTGCCTTGCCTTGCGTTACCCTTTCCTTGCCTTGCCCTGCATTGCCTAGCCCTGTGTTGTCGTGCCTTAGCCTTGTTTCCCCTTACCGTGCCGTTCCTTTCGTTACCCTTGCCTTCCCCTGCTTTCCCTTGCCTTCCTTGCCTTCCGTTACTCTTTGCTTGCCTTCCGTGCATTGCCTAACCTTGCGTTGTCGTGCCTTAGCCTTGCCTCGCCTGACCGTGCCTTGCCTTGAGTTACCCTTTCCTTGCCTGGCCGTGCATTGCCTAGCCGTGCGTTGTCGTGCATTAGCCTTGTCTTGCCTTACCGTGCATTGCCTTGCGTTACCCTTTCCTTGCCTGGCCGTGCATTGCGTAGCCGTGCGTTGCCGTTTCTTAGCCTTGTTTCCCCTTGCCGTGCCTTGCCTTTTGTTACACTTGCCTTGCCTTGTTTTGCCTTGCCTTCCTTTCCTCCCGTTACTCTTTCCTTGCCTAGCCGTGAACTGCCTAGCCTTGCGTTGTCGTGCATTAGCTTTGCCTCCCCAAACCGTGCCTTGCCTCGCGTTACCATTTCCTTTCCTTGCCCTGCATTGCCTAGCCCTGTGTTGTCGTGCCTTAGCCTTGCCTCGCCTGACCGTGCCTTGCCTTGCGTTACCCTTTCCTTGCCTTGCCGTGCATTGCCTAGCCATGCGTTGTCGTGCATCAGCCTTGCCTTGCCTCACCGTGCCTTGCCTTGCGTTACCCTTTCCTTGCCTTGCCGTGCATTGCCTAGCCGTGCGTTGCCGTGCCTTAGCCTTGTTTCCCCTTGCCGTGCCGTTCCTTCTGTTACCCTTGCCTTGCCTTGCTTTCCCTTGCCTTCCTTGCCTTCCGTTACTCTTTGCTTGCCTTCCGTGCATTGCCTAGCCTTGCGTTTTCGTGCATTCGCCTCCCTCCCCGAACCGTGCCTTGATTTGCGTTACCCTTTCCTGGTCTTGTCCTGCATTGCCTAGCCCTGTGTTGTCGTGCCTTAGCCTTGTTTCCCCTTACCGTGCCGTTCCTTTCGTTACCCTTGCCTTCCCCTGTTTCCCTTGCCTTCCTTGCCTTCCGTTACTCTTTGCTTGCCTTCCGTGCATTGCCTAGCCTTGCGTTGTCGTGCCTTAGTCTTGCCTCGCCTGACCGTGCCTTGCCTTGAGTTACCCTTTCCTTGCCTTGCCGTGCATTCCCTAGCCGTGAGTTGTCGTGCATTTGCCTTGTCTTGCCTCACCGTGCTTTGCCTTGCGTTACCCTTTCCTTGCCTTGCCGTGCATTGCCTAGCCCTGCATTGTCGTGCCTTAGCTTTGTTTCCCCTTACCGTGCCGTTCCTTTCGTTGCCCTTGCCTTCCCTTGCTTTCCCTTGCCTTCCTTGCCTTCCGTTACTCTTTGCTTGCCTTCCGTTCATTGCCTAGCCTTGCGTTGTCGTGCCTTAGCCTTGCCTCGCCTGACCGTGCCTTGCCTTGCGTTACCCTTTCCTTGCCTTGCCGTGCATTGCCTAGCCGTGCGTTGTCGTGCATTTGCCTTGCCTTGCCTTACCGTGCCTTGCCTTGCGTTACCCTTTCCTTGCCTGGCCGTGCATTGCCTAGCCGTGCGTTGTCGTGCATTAGCCTTGTCTTGCCTTACCGTGCCTTGGCTTGCGTTACCCTTTCCTTGCCTGGCCGTGCATTGCGTAGCCGTGCGTTGCCGTTCCTTAGCCTTCTTTCCCCTTGCCGTGCCTTGCCTTTTGTTACACTTGCCTTGCCTTGCTTTGCCTTGCCTTCCTTTCCTTCCGTTACTCTTTCCTTCTCTAGCCGTGCACTGCCTAGCCTTGCGTTGTCGTGCATTAGCTTTGCCTCCCCAAACCGTGCCTTGCCTTGCGTTACCATTTCCTTGCCTTGCCCTGCATTGCCTAGCCCTGTGTTGTCGTGCCTTAGTCTTGTTTGCCCTTACCGTGCCGTTCCTTCCGTTACCCTTGCCTTTCCCTGCTTTCCCTAGCCTCCCTTGCCTTCCGTTCCTCTTTGCTTGCCTTCCGTGCATTGCATAGCCTTGCGTTGTCGTGCCTTAGCCTTGCCTCGCGTGACCGTGCCTTGCCTTGCGTTACCCTTTCCTTGCCTTGCCGTGAATTGCCTAGCCGTGCGTTGTCGTGCATCAGCCTTGCCTTGCCTCACCGTGCCTTGCCTTGCGTTACCCTTACCTTGCCTTGCTTTCCCTTCCTTTCATTGCCTTCCGTTACTCTTTGCTTTCCTTCCGTGCATTGCCTAGCCTTGCGTTGTCGTGCCTTAGCCTTGCCTCGCCTGACAGTGCCTTGCCTTGCGTTACCCTTTCCTTGCCTTGCCGTGCATTGCCTAGCCGTGCGTTGCCGTGCCTTAGCCTTGTTTCCCCTTGCCGTGCCGTTCCTTCCGTTACCCTTGCCTTCCCCGGCTTTCCCTTGCCTTCCTTGCCTTCCGTTACTCTTTGCTTGCCTTCCGTGCATTGCCTAGCCTTGCGTTGTCATGCCTTAGCCTTGGCTCGCCTGACCGTGCCTTGCCTTGAGTTACCCTTTCCTTGCCTTGCCGTGAATTGCCTAGCCGTGCGTTGTCGTGCATCAGCCTTGCCTTGCCTCACCGTGCCTTGCCTTGCGTTACCCTTTCCTTGCCTTGCCGTGCATTGCCTAGCCGTGCGTTTTCGTGAATTTGCCTTGCCTTGCCTCACCGTGCCTTGCGTTGCGTTACCCTTTCCTTGCCTGGCCGTGCATTGCTTAGCCGTGCGTTGCCGTTCCTTAGCCTTGTTTCCCCTTGCCGTGCCTTGCCTTTTGTTACACTTGCCTTGCCTTGCTTTGCCTTGCCTTCCTTTCCTTCCGTTACTCTTTCCTTGCCTAGCCGTGTACTGCCTAGCCTTGCGTTGTCGTGCATTAGCTTTGCCTCCCCAAACCGTGCCTTGCCTTGCGTTACCATTTCCTTGCCTTGCCCTGCATTGCCTAGCCTTGTGTTGTCGTGCCTTAGTCTTGTTTGCCCTTACCGTGCCGTTCCTTCAGGTTCCCTTGCCTTCCCCTGCTTTCCCTAGCCTTCCTTGCCTTCCGTTCTTCTTTGCTTGCCTTCCGTGCATTGCCTAGCCTTGCGTTGTCGTGCCTTAGCCTTGCCTCGCCTGACCGTGCCTTGCCTTGCGTTACCCTTTCCTTGCCTTGCCTTGAATTGCCTAGCCGTGCGTTGTCGTGCCTTAGCCTTGCCTCGCCTGACACTGCCTTGCCTTGCGTTACCCTTGCCTTCCCCTGCTTTCCCTTGACTTCCTTGCCTTCCGTTACTCTTTGCTTGCCTTCCGTTTATTGCCTAGCCTTGCGTTTTCGTGCCTTAGCCTTGCCGCGCCTGACCGTGCCTTGCCTTGCGTTACCCTTTCCTTGCCTTGCCATGCATTGCCTAGCCTTGCGTAGTCGTGCCTTAGCCTTGCCTCGACTGACCGTGCCTTGCCTTGCGTTACCCTTTCCTTGCCTTTCCCTGCATTGCCTAGCCCTGTGTTGTCGTGCCTTAGCCTTGTTTCCCCTTACCGTGCCGTTCCTTCCGTTAACCGTGCCTTCCCCTGCTTTCCCTTGCCTTCCTTGCCTTCCGTTACTCTTTTCTTGCCTTCCGTGCATTGCCTAGCCTTGCGTTGTCGTGCCTTAGCCTTGCCTCGCGTGACCGTGCCTTGCCTTGCGTTACCCTTTCCTTGCCTTGCCGTGCATTGCCTAGCCGTGCGTTGTCGTGCATCAGCCTTGCCTTGCCTCACCGTGCCTTGCCTTTCGTTACCCTTTCCTTGCCTTGCCGTGCATTGCCTAGCCGTGCGTTGCCGTGCCTTAGCCTTGTTTCCCCTTGCCGTGCCTTGCCTTTTGTTACACTTGCCTTGCCTTGCTTTGCCTTGCCTTCCTTTCCTTCCGTTACTCTTTCCTTGCCTAGCCGTGCACTGCCTAGCCTTGCGTTGTCGTGCATTAGCTTTGCCTCCCCAAACCGTGCCTTGCCTTCCGTTACCATTTGCTTGCCTTGCCCTGCATTGCCTAGCCCTGTGTTTTCGTGCCTTAGTCTTGTTTTGCCTTACGGTGCCGTTCCTTCCGTTACCCTTCCCTTCCCCTGCTTTCCCTTGCCTTCCTTGCCTTCCGTTACTCTTTGTTTGCCTTCCGTGCATTGCCTAGCCCTGCGTTGTCGTGCCTTAGCCTTGCCTCGCCTGAGCGTGCCTTGCCTTGCGTTACCCTTTCCTTGCCTTGCCGTGAATTGCCTAGCCGTGCGTTGTCGTGCATCAGCCTTGCCTTGCCTCACCGTGCCTTGCCTTGCGTTACCCTTACCTTGCCTTGCTTTCCCTTCCTTTCATTGCCTTCCGTTACTCTTTGCTTTCCTTCCGTGCATTGCCTAGCCTTGCGTTGTCGTGCCTTAGCCTTGCCTCGCCTGACAGTGCCTTGCCTTGCGTTACCCTTTCCTTGCCTTGCCGTGCATTGCCTAGCCGTGCGTTGCCGTGCCTTAGCCTTGTTTCCCCTTGCCGTGCCATTCCTTCCGTTACCCTTGCCTTGCCTTGCTTTCCCTTGCCTTCCTTGCCTTCCGTTACTCTTTGCTTGCCTTCCGTGCATTGCCTAGCCTTGCGTTGTCGTGCCTTAGCCTTGCCTCGCCTGACCGTGCCTTGCCTTGCGTTACCCTTTCCTTGCCTTGCCGTGCATTGCCTAGCCGTGCGTTGTCGTGCTTCAGCCTTGCCTTGCCTCACCGTGCCTTGCCTTGCGTTACCCTTTCCTTGCCTTGCCGTGCATTGCCTAGCCGTGCGTTGCCGTGCCTTAGCCTTGTTTCCCCTTGCCGTGCCGTTCCTTCTGTTACCCTTGCCTTGCCTTGCTTTCCCTTGCCTTCCTTGCCTTCCGTTACTCTTTGCTTGCCTTCCGTGCATTGCCTAGCCTTGCGTTGTCGTGCATTCGCCTTCCTGCCCAAACCGTGCCTTGCCTTGCGTTACTATTTCCTTGCCTTGCCCTGCATTGCCTAGCCCTGTGTTGTCGTGCCTTAGCCTTGTTTCCCCTTACCGTGCCGTTCCTTTCGTTACCCTTGCCTTCCCCTGCTTTCCCTTGCCTTCCTTGCCTTCCGTTACTCTTTGCTTGCCTTCCGTGCATTGCCTAACCTTGCGTTGTCGTGACTTAGCCTTGCCTCGCCTGACCGTGCCTTGCCTTGAGTTACCCTTTCCTTGCCTTGCCGTGCATTGCCTAGCCGTGCGTTGTCGTGCATTTGCCTTGTCTTGCCTCACCGTGCTTTGCCTTGCGTTACCCTTTCCTTGCCTTGCCGTGCAATGCCTAGCCCTGCATTGTCGTGCCTTAGCTTTTTTTCCCCTTACGTTGCCGTTCCTTTCGTTGCCCTTGCCTTCCCTTGCTTTCCCTTGCCTTCCTTGCCTTCCGTTACTCTTTGCTTGCCTTCCGTTCATTGCCTAACCTTGCGTTGTCGTGCCTTAGCCTTGCCTCGCCTGACCGTGCCTTGCCTTGCGTTACCCTTTCCTTGCCTTGCCGTGCATTGCCTAGCCGTCCGTTGTCGTGCATTTGCCTTGCCTTGCCTCACCGTGCCTTGCCTTGCGTTACCCTTTCCTTGCCTGGCCGTGCATTGCCTAGCCGTGCGTTGTCGTGCATTAGCCTTGTCTTGCCTTACCGTGCATTGCCTTGCGTTACCCTTTCCTTGACTGGCCGTGCATTGCGTAGCCGTGCGTTGCCGTTTCTTAGCCTTGTTTCCCCTTGCCGTGCCTTGCCTTTTGTTACACTTGCCTTGCCTTGCTTTGCCTTGCCTTCCTTTCCTTCCGTTACTCTTTCCTTGCCTAGCCGTGCACTGCCTAGCCTTGCGTTGTCGTGCATTAGCTTTGCCTCCCCAAACCGTGCCTTGCCTTGCGTTACCATTTCCTTTCCTTGCCCTGCATTGCCTAGCCCTGTGTTGTCGTGCCTTAGTCTTGTTTGCCCTTACCGTGCCGTTCCTTCCGTTACCCTTGCCTTTCCCTGCTTTCCCTAGCCTTCCTTGCCTTCCGTTCCTCTTTGCTTGCCTTCCGTTTATTGCCTAGCCTTGCGTTGTCGTGCCTTAGCCTTGCCGCGCCTTACCGTGCCTTGCCTTGCGTTACCCTTTCCTTGCCTTGCCGTGCATTGCCTAGCCTTGCGTTGTCGTGCCTTAGCCTTGCCTCGCCTGACCGTGCCTTGCCTTGCGTTACCCTTTCCTTGCCTTGCCATGCATTGTCTAGCCATGCGTTGTCGTGCATCAGCCTTGCCTTGCCTCACCGTGCCTTGCCTTGCGTTACCCTTTCCTTGCCTTGCCGTGCATTGCCTAGCCGTGCGTTGCCGTGCCTTAGCCTTGTTTCCCATTGCCGTGCCGTTCCTTCTGTTACCCTTGCCTTGCCTTGCTTTCCCTTGCCTTCCTTGCCTTCCGTTACTCTTTGCTTGCCTTCCGTGCATTGCCTAGCCTTGCGTTTTCGTGCATTCGCCTCCCTCCCCGAACCGTGCCTTGATTTGCGTTACCCTTTCCTTGTCTTGTCCTGCATTGCCTAGCCCTGTGTTGTCGTACCTTAGCCTTGTTTCCCCTTACCGTGCCGTTCCTTTCGTTACCCTTGCCTTCCCCTGTTTCCCTTGCCTTCCTTGCCTTCCGTTACTCTTTGCTTGCCTTCCGTGCATTGCCTAGCCTTGCGTTGTCGTGCCTTAGTCTTGCCTCGCCTGACCGTGCCTTGCCTTGAGGTACCCTTTCCTTGCCTTGCCGTGCATTCCCTAGCCGTGAGTTGTCGTGCATTTGCCTTGTCTTGCCTCACCGTGCTTTGCCTTGCGTTACCCTTTCCTTGCCTTGCCGTGCATTGCCTAGCCCTGCATTGTCGTGCCTTAGCTTTGTTTCCCCTTACCGTGCCGTTCCTTTCGTTGCCCTTGCCTTCCCTTGCTTTCCCTTGCCTTCCTTGCCTTCCGTTACTCTTTGCTTCCCTTCCGTTCATTGCCTAGCCTTGCGTTGTCGTGCCTTAGCCTTGCCTCGCCTGACCGTGCCTTGCCTTGCGTTACCCTTTCCTTGCCTTGCCGTGCATTGCCTAGCCGTGCGTTGTCGTGCATTTGCCTTGCCTTGCCTTACCGTGCCTTGCCTTGCGTTACCCTTTCCTTGCCTGGCCGTGCATTGCCTAGCCGTGCGTTGTCGTGCATTAGCCTTGTCTTGCCTTACCGTGCCTTGGCTTGCGTTACCCTTTCCTTGCCTGGCCGTGCATTGCGTAGCCGTGCGTTGCCGTTCCTTAGCCTTCTTTCCCCTTGCCGTGCCTTGCCTTTTGTTACACTTGCCTTGCCTTGCTTTGCCTTGCCTTCCTTTCCTTCCGTTACTCTTTCCTTCCCTAGCCGTGCACTGCCTAGCCTTGCGTTGTCGTGCATTAGCTTTGCCTCCCCAAACCGTGCCTTGCCTTGCGTTACCATTTCCTTGCCTTGCCCTGCATTGCCTAGCCCTGTGTTGTCGTGCCTTAGTCTTGTTTGCCCTTACCGTGCCGTTCCTTCCGTTACCCTTGCCTTTCCCTGCTTTCCCTAGCCTCCCTTGCCTTCCGTTCCTCTTTGCTTGCCTTCCGTGCATTGCATAGCCTTGCGTTGTCGTGCCTTAGCCTTGCCTCGCGTGACCGTGCCTTGCCTTGCGTTACCCTTTCCTTGCCTTGCCGTGAATTGCCTAGCCGTGCGTTGTCGTGCATCAGCCTTGCCTTGCCTCACCGTGCCTTGCCTTGCGTTACCCTTACCTTGCCTTGCTTTCCCTTCCTTTCATTGCCTTCCGTTACTCTTTGCTTTCCTTCCGTGCATTGCCTAGCCTTGCGTTGTTGTGCCTTAGCCTTGCCTCGCCTGACAGTGCCTTGCCTTGCGTTACCCTTTCCTTGCCTTGCCGTGCATTGCCTAGCCGTGCGTTGCCGTGCCTTAGCCTTGTTTCCCCTTGCCGTGCCGTTCCTTCCGTTACCCTTGCCTTGCCTTGCTTTCCCTTGCCTTCCTTGCCTTCCGTTACTCTTTGCTTACCTTCCGTGCATTGCCTAGCCTTGCGTTGTCGTGCCTTAGCCTTGCCTCGCGTAACGGTGCCTTGCCTTGCTTTACCCTTTCCTTTCTTTGCCGTGCATTGGCTAGCCCTGCGTTGTCGTGCCTTAGCCTTGTTTCCCCTTACCGTGCCGTTCCTTCCGTTACCCTTGCCTTCCCCTGCTTTCCCTTGCCTTCCTTGCCTTCCGTTACTCTTTGCTTGCCTTCCGTTTATTGCCTAGCCTTGCGTTGTCGTGCCTTAGCCTTGCCGCGCCTTACCGTGCCTTGCCTTGCGTTACCCTTTCCTTGCCTTGCCGTGCATTGCCTAGCCTTGCGTTGTCGTGCCTTAGCCTTGCCTCGCCTGACCGTGCCTTGCCTTGCGTTACCCTTTCCTTGCCTTGCCGTGCATTGCCTAGCCGTGCGTTGTCGTGCCTTAGCCTTGCCTCGCCTGACCGTGCCTTGCCTTGCGTTACCCTTTCCTTGCCTTGCCGTGAATTGCCTAGCCGTGCGTTGTCGTGCATCAGCCTTGCCTTGCCTCACCGTGCCTTGCCTTGCGTTACCCTTACCTTGCCTTGCTTTCCCTTCCTTTCATTGCCTTCCGTTACTCTTTGCTTTCCTTCCCTGCATTGCCTAGCCTTGCGTTGTCGTGCCCTAGCCTTGCCTCGCGTAACGGTGCCTTGCCTTGCGTTACTCTTTCCTTTCCTTGCCGTGCATTGGCTAGCCCTGCGTTGTCGTGCCTTAGCCTTGTTTCCCCTTACCGTGCCGTTCCTTTCGTTACCCTTGCCTTCCCCGGCTTTCCCTTGCCTTCCTTGCCTTCCGTTACTCTTTGCTTGCCTTCCGTGCATTGCCTAGCCTTGCGTTGTCGAGCCTTAGCCTTGGCTCGCCTGACCGTGCCTTGCCTTGAGTTACCCTTTCCTTGCCTTGCCGTGAATTGCCTAGCCGTGCGTTGTCGTGCATCAGCCTTGCCTTGCCTCACCGTGCCTTGCCTTGCGTTACCCTTTCCTTGCCTTGCCGTGCATTGCCTAGCCGTGCGTTTTCGTGCATTTGCCTTGCCTTGCCTCACCGTGCCTTGCGTTGCGTTACCCTTTCCTTGCCTGGCCGTGCATTGCGTAGCCGTGCGTTGCCGTTCCTTAGCCTTGTTTCCCCTTCCCGTGCCTTGCCTTTTGTTACACTTGCCTTGCCTTGCTTTGCCTTGCCTTCCTTTCCTTCCGTTACTCTTTCCTTGCCTAGCCGTGTACTGCCTAGCCTTGCGTTGTCGTGCATTAGCTTTGCCTCCCCAAACCGTGCCTTGCCTTGCGTTACCATTTCCTTGCCTTGCCCTGCATTGCCTAGCCTTGTGTTGTCGTGCCTTAGTCTTGTTTGCCCTTATCGTGCCGTTCCTTCAGGTTCCCTTGCCTTCCCCTGCTTTCCCTAGCCTTCCTTGCCTTCCGTTCTTCTTTGCTTGCCTTCCGTGCATTGCCTAGCCTTGCGTTGTCGTGCCTTAGCCTTGCCTCGCCTGACCGTGCCTTGCCTTGCGTTACCCTTTCCTTGCCTTGCCTTGAATTGCCTAGCCGTGCGTTGTCGTGCCTTAGCCTTGCCTCGCCTGACACTGCCTTGCCTTGCGTTACCCTTTACTTGCCTTGCCGTGCATTGCCTAGCCGTGCGTTGCCGTGCCTTAGCCTTGTTTCCCCTTGCCGTGCCGTTCCTTCCGTTACCCTTGCCTTGCCTTGCTTTCCCTTGCCTTCCTTGCCTTCCGTTACTCTTTGCTTGCCTTCCGTGCATTGCCTAGCCTTGCGTTGTCGTGCCTTAGCCTTGCCTCGCCTAACGGTGCCTTGCCTTGCGTTACCCTTTCCTTTCCTTGCCGTGCATTGGCTAGCCCTGCTTTGTCGTGCCTTAGCCTTGTTTCCCCTTACCGTGCCGTTCCTTCGGTTACCCTTGCCTTCCCCTGCTTTCCCTTGCCTTCCTTGCCTTCCGTTACTCTTTGCTTGCCTTCCGTTTATTGCCTAGCCTTGCGTTTTCGTGCCTTAGCCTTGCCGCGCCTGACCGTGCCTTGCCTTGCGTTACCCTTTCCTTGCCTTGCCGTGCATTGCCTAGCCTTGCGTTGTCGTGCCTTAGCCTTGCCTCGACTGACCGTGCCTTGCCTTGCGTTACCCTTTCCTTGCCTTTCCCTGCATTGCCTAGCCCTGTGTTGTCGTGCCTTAGCCTTGTTTCCCCTTACCGTGCCGTTCCTTCCGTTAACCGTGCCTTCCCCTTCTTTCCCTTGCCTTCCTTGCCTTCCGTTACTCTTTTCTTGCCTTCCGTGCATTGCCTAGCCTTGCGTTGTCGTGCCTTAGCCTTGCCTCGCGTGACCGTGCCTTGCCTTGCGTTACCCTTTCCTTGCCTTGCCGTGCATTGCCTAGCCGTGCGTTGTCGTGCATCAGCCTTGCCTTGCCTCACCGTGCCTTGCCTTTCGTTACCCTTTCCTTGCCTTGCCGTGCATTGCCTAGCCGTGCGTTGCCGTGCCTTAGCCTTGTTTCCCCTTGCCGTGCCTTGCCTTTTGTTACACTTGCCTTGCCTTGCTTTGCCTTGCCTTCCTTTCCTTCCGTTACTCTTTCCTTGCCTAGCCGTGCACTGCCTAGCCTTGCGTTGTCGTGCATTAGCTTTGCCTCCCCAAACCGTGCCTTGCCTTCCGTTACCATTTGCTTGCCTTGCCCTGCATTGCCTAGCCCTGTGTTGTCGTGCCTTAGTCTTGTATTGCCTTACGGTGCCGTTCCTTCCGTTACCCTTCCCTTCCCCTGCTTTCCCTTGCCTTCCTTGCCTTCCGTTACTCTTTGCTTGCCTTCCGTGCATTGCCTAGCCCTGCGTTGTCGTGCCTTAGCCTTGCCTCGCCTGAGCGTGCCTTGCCTTGCGTTACCCTTTCCTTGCCTTGCCGTGAATTGCCTAGCCGTGCGTTGTCGTGCATCAGCCTTGCCTTGCCTCACCGTGCCTTGCCTTGCGTTACCCTTACCTTGCCTTGCTTTCCCTTCCTTTCATTGCCTTCCGTTACTCTTTGCTTTCCTTCCGTGCATTGCCTAGCCTTGCGTTGTCGTGCCTTAGCCTTGCCTCGCCTGACAGTGCCTTGCCTTGCGTTACCCTTTCCTTGCCTTGCCGTGCATTGCCTAGCCGTGCGTTTTCGTGCATTTGCCTTGCCTTGCCTCACCGTGCCTTGCGTTGCGTTACCCTTTCCTTGCCTGGCCGTGCATTGCGTAGCCGTGCGTTGCCGTTCCTTAGCCTTGTTTCCCCTTCCCGTGCCTTGCCTTTTGTTACACTTGCCTTGCCTTGCTTTGCCTTGCCTTCCTTTCCTTCCGTTACTCTTTCCTTGCCTAGCCGTGTACTGCCTAGCCTTGCGTTGTCGTGCATTAGCTTTGCCTCCCCAAACCGTGCCTTGCCTTGCGTTACCATTTCCTTGCCTTGCCCTGCATTGCCTAGCCTTGTGTTGTCGTGCCTTAGTCTTGTTTGCCCTTATCGTGCCGTTCCTTCAGGTTCCCTTGCCTTCCCCTGCTTTCCCTAGCCTTCCTTGCCTTCCGTTCTTCTTTGCTTGCCTTCCGTGCATTGCCTAGCCTTGCGTTGTCGTGCCTTAGCCTTGCCTCGCCTGACCGTGCCTTGCCTTGCGTTACCCTTTCCTTGCCTTGCCTTGAATTGCCTAGCCGTGCGTTGTCGTGCCTTAGCCTTGCCTCGCCTGACACTGCCTTGCCTTGCGTTACCCTTTACTTGCCTTGCCGTGCATTGCCTAGCCGTGCGTTGCCGTGCCTTAGCCTTGTTTCCCCTTGCCGTGCCGTTCCTTCCGTTACCCTTGCCTTGCCTTGCTTTCCCTTGCCTTCCTTGCCTTCCGTTACTCTTTGCTTGCCTTCCGTGCATTGCCTAGCCTTGCGTTGTCGTGCCTTAGCCTTGCCTCGCCTAACGGTGCCTTGCCTTGCGTTACCCTTTCCTTTCCTTGCCGTGCATTGGCTAGCCCTGCTTTGTCGTGCCTTAGCCTTGTTTCCCCTTACCGTGCCGTTCCTTCGGTTACCCTTGCCTTCCCCTGCTTTCCCTTGCCTTCCTTGCCTTCCGTTACTCTTTGCTTGCCTTCCGTTTATTGCCTAGCCTTGCGTTTTCGTGCCTTAGCCTTGCCGCGCCTGACCGTGCCTTGCCTTGCGTTACCCTTTCCTTGCCTTGCCGTGCATTGCCTAGCCTTGCGTTGTCGTGCCTTAGCCTTGCCTCGACTGACCGTGCCTTGCCTTGCGTTACCCTTTCCTTGCCTTTCCCTGCATTGCCTAGCCCTGTGTTGTCGTGCCTTAGCCTTGTTTCCCCTTACCGTGCCGTTCCTTCCGTTAACCGTGCCTTCCCCTTCTTTCCCTTGCCTTCCTTGCCTTCCGTTACTCTTTTCTTGCCTTCCGTGCATTGCCTAGCCTTGCGTTGTCGTGCCTTAGCCTTGCCTCGCGTGACCGTGCCTTGCCTTGCGTTACCCTTTCCTTGCCTTGCCGTGCATTGCCTAGCCGTGCGTTGTCGTGCATCAGCCTTGCCTTGCCTCACCGTGCCTTGCCTTTCGTTACCCTTTCCTTGCCTTGCCGTGCATTGCCTAGCCGTGCGTTGCCGTGCCTTAGCCTTGTTTCCCCTTGCCGTGCCTTGCCTTTTGTTACACTTGCCTTGCCTTGCTTTGCCTTGCCTTCCTTTCCTTCCGTTACTCTTTCCTTGCCTAGCCGTGCACTGCCTAGCCTTGCGTTGTCGTGCATTAGCTTTGCCTCCCCAAACCGTGCCTTGCCTTCCGTTACCATTTGCTTGCCTTGCCCTGCATTGCCTAGCCCTGTGTTGTCGTGCCTTAGTCTTGTATTGCCTTACGGTGCCGTTCCTTCCGTTACCCTTCCCTTCCCCTGCTTTCCCTTGCCTTCCTTGCCTTCCGTTACTCTTTGCTTGCCTTCCGTGCATTGCCTAGCCCTGCGTTGTCGTGCCTTAGCCTTGCCTCGCCTGAGCGTGCCTTGCCTTGCGTTACCCTTTCCTTGCCTTGCCGTGAATTGCCTAGCCGTGCGTTGTCGTGCATCAGCCTTGCCTTGCCTCACCGTGCCTTGCCTTGCGTTACCCTTACCTTGCCTTGCTTTCCCTTCCTTTCATTGCCTTCCGTTACTCTTTGCTTTCCTTCCGTGCATTGCCTAGCCTTGCGTTGTCGTGCCTTAGCCTTGCCTCGCCTGACAGTGCCTTGCCTTGCGTTACCCTTTCCTTGCCTTGCCGTGCATTGCCTAGCCGTGCGTTTTCGTGCATTTGCCTTGCCTTGCCTCACCGTGCCTTGCGTTGCGTTACCCTTTCCTTGCCTGGCCGTGCATTGCGTAGCCGTGCGTTGCCGTTCCTTAGCCTTGTTTCCCCTTCCCGTGCCTTGCCTTTTGTTACACTTGCCTTGCCTTGCTTTGCCTTGCCTTCCTTTCCTTCCGTTACTCTTTCCTTGCCTAGCCGTGTACTGCCTAGCCTTGCGTTGTCGTGCATTAGCTTTGCCTCCCCAAACCGTGCCTTGCCTTGCGTTACCATTTCCTTGCCTTGCCCTGCATTGCCTAGCCTTGTGTTGTCGTGCCTTAGTCTTGTTTGCCCTTATCGTGCCGTTCCTTCAGGTTCCCTTGCCTTCCCCTGCTTTCCCTAGCCTTCCTTGCCTTCCGTTCTTCTTTGCTTGCCTTCCGTGCATTGCCTAGCCTTGCGTTGTCGTGCCTTAGCCTTGCCTCGCCTGACCGTGCCTTGCCTTGCGTTACCCTTTCCTTGCCTTGCCTTGAATTGCCTAGCCGTGCGTTGTCGTGCCTTAGCCTTGCCTCGCCTGACACTGCCTTGCCTTGCGTTACCCTTTCCTTGCCTTGCCGTGCATTGCCTAGCCGTGCGTTGCCGTGCCTTAGCCTTGTTTCCCCTTGCCGTGCCGTTCCTTCCGTTACCCTTGCCTTGCCTTGCTTTCCCTTGCCTTCCTTGCCTTCCGTTACTCTTTGCTTGCCTTCCGTGCATTGCCTAGCCTTGCGTTGTCGTGCCTTAGCCTTGCCTCGCCTAACGGTGCCTTGCCTTGCGTTACCCTTTCCTTTCCTTGCCGTGCATTGGCTAGCCCTGCTTTGTCGTGCCTTAGCCTTGTTTCCCCTTACCGTGCCGTTCCTTCGGTTACCCTTGCCTTCCCCTGCTTTCCCTTGCCTTCCTTGCCTTCCGTTACTCTTTGCTTGCCTTCCGTTTATTGCCTAGCCTTGCGTTTTCGTGCCTTAGCCTTGCCGCGCCTGACCGTGCCTTGCCTTGCGTTACCCTTTCCTTGCCTTGCCGTGCATTGCCTAGCCTTGCGTTGTCGTGCCTTAGCCTTGCCTCGACTGACCGTGCCTTGCCTTGCGTTACCCTTTCCTTGCCTTTCCCTGCATTGCCTAGCCCTGTGTTGTCGTGCCTTAGCCTTGTTTCCCCTTACCGTGCCGTTCCTTCCGTTAACCGTGCCTTCCCCTGCTTTCCCTTGCCTTCCTTGCCTTCCGTTACTCTTTTCTTGCCTTCCGTGCATTGCCTAGCCTTGCGTTGTCGTGCCTTAGCCTTGCCTCGCGTGACCGTGCCTTGCCTTGCGTTACCCTTTCCTTGCCTTGCCGTGCATTGCCTAGCCGTGCGTTGTCGTGCATCAGCCTTGCCTTGCCTCACCGTGCCTTGCCTTTCGTTTCCCTTTCCTTGCCTTGCCGTGCATTGCCTAGCCGTGCGTTGCCGTGCCTTAGCCTTGTTTCCCCTTGCCGTGCCTTGCCTTTTGTTACACTTGCCTTGCCTTGCTTTGCCTTGCCTTCCTTTCCTTCCGTTACTCTTTCCTTGCCTAGCCGTGCACTGCCTAGCCTTGCGTTGTCGTGCATTAGCTTTGCCTCCCCAAACCGTGCCTTGCCTTCCGTTACCATTTGCTTGCCTTGCCCTGCATTGCCTAGCCCTGTGTTGTCGTGCCTTAGTCTTGTATTGCCTTACGGTGCCGTTCCTTCCGTTACCCTTCCCTTCCCCTGCTTTCCCTTGCCTTCCTTGCCTTCCGTTACTCTTTGCTTGCCTTCCGTGCATTGCCTAGCCCTGCGTTGTCGTGCCTTAGCCTTGCCTCGCCTGAGCGTGCCTTGCCTTGCGTTACCCTTTCCTTGCCTTGCCGTGAATTGCCTAGCCGTGCGTTGTCGTGCATCAGCCTTGCCTTGCCTCACCGTGCCTTGCCTTGCGTTACCCTTACCTTGCCTTGCTTTCGCTTCCTTTCATTGCCTTCCGTTACTCTTTGCTTTCCTTCCGTGCATTGCCTAGCCTTGCGTTGTCGTGCCTTAGCCTTGCCTCGCCTGACAGTGCCTTGCCTTGCGTTACCCTTTCCTTGCCTTGCCGTGAATTGCCTAGCCGTGCGTTGCCGTGCCTTAGCCTTGTTTCCCCTTGCCGTGCCATTCCTTCCGTTACCCTTGCCTTGCCTTGCTTTCCCTTGCCTTCCTTGCCTTCCGTTACTCTTTGCTTGCCTTCCGTGCATTGCCTAGCCTTGCGTTGTCGTGCCTTAGCCTTGCCTCGCCTGACCGTGCCTTGCCTTGCGTTACCCTTTCCTTGCCTTGCCGTGCATTGCCTAGCCGTGCGTTGTCGTGCATCAGCCTTGCCTTGCCTCACCGTGCCTTGCCTTGCGTTACCCTTTCCTTGCCTTGCCGTGCATTGCCTAGCCGTGCGTTGCCGTGCCTTAGCCTTGTTTCCCCTTGCCGTGCCGTTCCTTCTGTTACCCTTGCCTTGCCTTGCTTTCCCTTGCCTTCCTTGCCTTCCGTTACTCTTTGCTTGCCTTCCGTGCATTGCCTAGCCTTGCGTTGTCGTGCATTCGCCTTCCTGCCCAAACCGTGCCTTGCCTTGCGTTACCCTTTCCTTGCCTTGCCCTGCATTGCCTAGCCCTGTGTTGTCGTGCCTTAGCCTTGTTTCCCCTTACCGTGCCGTTCCTTTCGTTACCCTTGCCTTCCCCTGCTTTCCCTTGCCTTCCTTGCCTTCCGTTACTCTTTGCTTGCCTTCCGTGCATTGCCTAACCTTGCGTTGTCGTGCCTTAGCCTTGCCTCGCCTGACCGTGCCTTGCCTTGAGTTACCCTTTCCTTGCCTGGCCGTGCATTGCCTAGCCGTGCGTTGTCGTGCATTAGCCTTGTCTTGCCTTACCGTGCATTGCCTTGCGTTACCCTTTCCTTGCCTGGCCGTGCATTGCGTAGCCGTGCGTTGCCGTTTCTTAGCCTTGTTTCCCCTTGCCGTGCCTTGCCTTTTGTTACACTTGCCTTGCCTTGTTTTGCCTTGCCTTCCTTTCCTCCCGTTACTCTTTCCTTGCCTAGCCGTGAACTGCCTAGCCTTGCGTTGTCGTGCATTAGCTTTGCCTCCCCAAACCGTGCCTTGCCTCGCGTTACCATTTCCTTTCCTTGCCCTGCATTGCCTAGCCCTGTGTTGTCGTGCCTTAGTCTTGTTTGCCCTTACCGTGCCGTTCCTTCCGTTACCCTTGCCTTTCCCTGCTTTCCCTAGCCTTCCTTGCCTTCCGTTCCTCTTTGCTTGCCTTCCGTTTATTGCCTAGCCTTGCGTTGTCGTGCCTTAGCCTTTCCGCGCCTTACCGTGCCTTGCCTTGCGTTACCCTTTCCTTGCCTTGCCGTGCATTGCCTAGCCTTGCGTTGTCGTGCCTTAGCCTTGCCTCGCCTGACCGTGCCTTGCCTTGCGTTACCCTTTCCTTGCCTTGCCGAGCATTGCCTAGCCATGCGTTGTCGTGCATCAGCCTTGCCTTGCCTCACCGTGCCTTGCCTTGCGTTACCCTTTCCTTGCCTTGCCGTGCATTGCCTAGCCGTGCGTTGCCGTGCCTTAGCCTTGTTTCCCCTTGCCGTGCCGTTCCTTCTGTTACCCTTGCCTTGCCTTGCTTTCCCTTGCCTTCCTTGCCTTCCGTTACTCTTTGCTTGCCTTCCGTGCATTGCCTAGCCTTGCGTTTTCGTGCATTCGCCTCCCTCCCCGAACCGTGCCTTGATTTGCGTTACCCTTTCCTTGTCTTGTCCTGCATTGCCTAGCCCTGTGTTGTCGTGTCTTAGCCTTGTTTCCCCTTACCGTGCCGTTCCTTTCGTTACCCTTGCCTTCCCCTGTTTCCCTTGCCTTCCTTGCCTTCCGTTACTCTTTGCTTGCCTTCCGTGCATTGCCTAGCCTTGCGTTGTCGTGCCTTAGTCTTGCCTCGCCTGACCGTGCCTTGCCTTGAGTTACCCTTTCCTTGCCTTGCCGTGCATTCCCTAGCCGTGACTTGTCGTGCATTTGCCTTGTCTTGACTCACCGTGCTTTGCCTTGCGTTACTCTTTCCTTGCCTTGCCGTGCATTGCCTAGCCCTGCATTGTCGTGCCTTAGCTTTGTTTCCCCTTACCGTGCCGTTCCTTTCGTTGCCCTTGCCTTCCCTTGCTTTCCCTTGCCTTCCTTGCCTTCCGTTACTCTTTGCTTCCCTTCCGTTCATTGCCTAGCCTTGCTTTGTCGTGCCTTAGCCTTGCCTCGCCTGACCGTGCCTTGCCTTGCGTTACCCTTTCCTTGCCTTGCCGTGCATTGCCTAGCCGTGCGTTGTCGTGCATTTGCCTTGCCTTGCCTTACCGTGCCTTGCCTTGCGTTACCCTTTCCTTGCCTGGCCGTGCATTGCCTAGCCGTGCGTTGTCGTGCCTTAGCCTTGTCTTGCCTTACCGTGTCTTGGCTTGCGTTACCCTTTCCTTGCCTGGCCGTGCATTGCGTAGCCGTGCGTTGCCGTTCCTTAGCCTTCTTTCCCCTTGCCGTGCCTTGCCTTTTGTTACACTTGCCTTGCCTTGCTTTGCCTTGCCTTCCTTTCCTTCCGTTACTCTTTCCTTCCCTAGCCGTGCACTGCCTAGCCTTGCGTTGTCGTGCATTAGCTTTGCCTCCCCAAACCGTGCCTTGCCTTGCGTTACCATTTCCTTGCCTTGCCCTGCATTGCCTAGCCCTGTGTTGTCGTGCCTTAGTCTTGTTTGCCCTTACCGTGCCGTTCCTTCCGTTACCCTTGCCTTTCCCTG
Organism: Macrotis lagotis; assembly: GCF_037893015.1. Lineage (NCBI taxonomy): Eukaryota > Metazoa > Chordata > Mammalia > Peramelemorphia > Peramelidae > Macrotis > Macrotis lagotis. The sequence goes on from NW_027422213.1 coordinate 71,567, forward strand.
CTTTCCCTAGCCTCCCTTGCCTTCCGTTCCTCTTTGCTTGCCTTCCGTGCATTGCATAGCCTTGCGTTGTCGTGCCTTAGCCTTGCCTCGCGTGACCGTGCCTTGCCTTGCGTTACCCTTTCCTTGCCTTGCCGTGAATTGCCTAGCCGTGCGTTGTCGTGCATCAGCCTTGCCTTGCCTCACCGTGCCTTGCCTTGCGTTACCCTTACCTTGCCTTGCTTTCCCTTCCTTTCATTGCCTTCCGTTACTCTTTGCTTTCCTTCCGTGCATTGCCTAGCCTTGCGTTGTCGTGCCTTAGCCTTGCCTCGCCTGACAGTGCCTTGCCTTGCGTTACCCTTTCCTTGCCTTGCCGTGCATTGCCTAGCCGTGCGTTGCCGTGCCTTAGCCTTGTTTCCCCTTGCCGTGCCGTTCCTTCCGTTACCCTTGCCTTGCCTTGCTTTCCCTTGCCTTCCTTGCCTTCCGTTACTCTTTGCTTACCTTCCGTGCATTGCCTAGCCTTGCGTTGTCGTGCCTTAGCCTTGCCTCGCGTAACGGTGCCTTGCCTTGCGTTACCCTTTCCTTTCTTTGCCGTGCATTGGCTAGCCCTGCGTTGTCGTGCCTTAGCCTTGTTTCCCCTTACCGTGCCGTTCCTTCCGTTACCCTTGCCTTCCTTGCCTTCCGTTACTCTTTGCTTGCCTTCCGTTTATTGCCTAGCCTTGCGTTGTCGTGCCTTAGCCTTGCCGCGCCTTACCGTGCCTTGCCTTGCGTTACCCTTTCCTTGCCTTGCCGTGCATTGCCTAGCCTTGCGTTGTCGTGCCTTAGCCTTGCCTCGCCTGACCGTGCCTTGCCTTGCGTTACCCTTTCCTTGCCTTGCCGTGCATTGCCTAGCCGTGCGTTTTCGTGCATCAGCCTTGCCTTGCCTCACCGTGCCTTGCCTTGCGTTACCCTTTCCTTGCCTTGCCGTGCATTGCCTAGCCCTGTGTTGTCGTGCCTTAGCCTTGTTTCCCCTTACCGTGCCGTTCCTTTCGTTACCCTTGCCTTCCCCTGCTTTCCCTTGCCTTCCTTGCCTTCCGTTACTCTTTGCTTGCCTTCCGTGCATTGCCTAGCCTTGCGTTGCCGTGCCTTAGCCTTGCCTCGCCTGACCGTGCCTTGCCTTGAGTTACCCTTTCCTTGCCTTGCCGTGCATTGCCTAGCCGTGCGTTGTCGTGCATTTGCCTTGTCTTCCCTCACCGTGCTTTGCCTTGCGTTACCCTTTCCTTGCCTTGCCGTGCATTGCCTAGCCCTGCATTGTCGTGCCTTAGCTTTGTTTCCCCTTACCGTGCCGTTCCTTTCGTTGCCCTTGCCTTCCCTTGCTTTCCCTTGCCTTCCTTGCCTTCCGTTACTCTTTGCTTGCCTTCCGTTCATTGCCTAGCCTTGCGTTGTCGTGCCTTAGCCTTGAGTCGCCTGACCGTGCCTTGCCTTGCGTTACCCTTTCCTTTCCTTGCCGTGCATTGCCTAGCCGTGCGTTGTCGTGCATTTGCCTTGCCTTGCCTCACCGTGCCTTGCCTTGCGTTACCCTTTCCTTGCCTGGCCGTGCATTGCCTAGCCGTGCGTTGTCGTGCATTAGCCTTGCCTTGCCTTACCGTGCCTTGCCTTGCGTTACCCTTTCCTTGCCTGGCCGTGCATTGCGTAGCCGTGCGTTGCCGTTCCTTAGCCTTGTTTCCCCTTGCCGTGCCTTGCCTTTTGTTACACTTGCCTTGCCTTGCTTTGCCTTGCCTTCCTTTCCTTCCGTTACTCTTTCCTTGCCTAGCCGTGCACTGCCTAGCCTTGCGTTGTCGTGCATTAGCTTTGCCTCCCCAAACCGTGCCTTGCCTTGCGTTACCATTCCCTTGCCTTGCCCTGCATTGCCTAGCCCTGTGTTGTCGTGCCTTAGTCTTGTTTGCCCTTACCGTGCCGTTCCTTCCGTTACCCTTGCCTTTCCCTGCTTTCCCTAGCCTTCCTTGCCTTCCGTTCCTCTTTGCTTGCCTTCCGTGCATTGCCTAGCCTTGCGTTGTCGTGCCTTAGCCTTGCCTCGCCTGACCGTGCCTTGCCTTGCGTTACCCTTTCCTTGCCTTGCCGTGAATTGCCTAGCCGTGCGTTGTCGTGCATCAGCCTTGCCTTGCCTCACCGTGCCTTGCCTTGCGTTACCCTTACCTTGCCTTGCTTTCCCTTCCTTTCATTGCCTTCCGTTACTCTTTGCTTTCCTTCCGTGCATTGCCTAGCCTTGCGTTGTCGTGCCCTAGCCTTGCCTCGCGTAACGGTGCCTTGCCTTGCGTTACTCTTTCCTTTCCTTGCCGTGCATTGGCTAGCCCTGCGTTGTCGTGCCTTAGCCTTGTTTCCCCTTACCGTGCCGTTCCTTTCGTTACCCTTGCCTTCCCCGGCTTTCCCTTGCCTTCCTTGCCTTCCGTTACTCTTTGCTTGCCTTCCGTGCATTGCCTAGCCTTGCGTTGTCGTGCCTTAGCCTTGGCTCGCCTGACCGTGCCTTGCCTTGAGTTACCCTTTCCTTGCCTTGCCGTGAATTGCCTAGCCGTGCGTTGTCGTGCATCAGCCTTGCCTTGCCTCACCGTGCCTTGCCTTGCGTTACCCTTTCCTTGCCTTGCCGTGCATTGCCTAGCCGTGCGTTTTCGTGCATTTGCCTTGCCTTGCCTCACCGTGCCTTGCGTTGCATTACCCTTTCCTTGCCTGGCCGTGCATTGCGTAGCCGTGCGTTGCCGTTCCTTAGCCTTGTTTCCCCTTGCCGTGCCTTGCCTTTTGTTACACTTGCCTTGCCTTGCTTTGCCTTGCCTTCCTTTCCTTCCGTTACTCTTTCCTTGCCTAGCCGTGTACTGCCTAGCCTTGCGTTGTCGTGCATTAGCTTTGCCTCCCCAAACCGTGCCTTGCCTTGCGTTACCATTTCCTTGCCTTGCCCTGCATTGCCTAGCCTTGTGTTGTCGTGCCTTAGTCATGTTTGCCCTTACCGTGCCGTTCCTTCAGGTTCCCTTGCCTTCCCCTGCTTTCCCGAGCCTTCCTTGCCTTCCGTTCTTCTTTGCTTGCCTTCCGTGCATTGCCTAGCCTTGCGTTGTCGTGCCTTAGCCTTGCCTCGCCTGACCGTGCCTTGCCTTGCGTTACGCTTTCCTTGCCTTGCCTTGAATTGCCTAGCCGTGCGTTGTCGTGCCTTAGCCTTGCCTCGCCTGACACTGCCTTGCCTTGCGTTACCCTTTCCTTGCCTTGCCGTGCATTGCCTAGCCGTGCGTTGCCGTGCCTTAGCCTTGTTTCCCCTTGCCGTGCCGTTCCTTCCGTTACCCTTGCCTTGCCTTGCTTTCCCTTGCCTTCCTTGCCTTCCGTTACTCTTTGCTTGCCTTCCGTGCATTGCCTAGCCTTGCGTTGTCGTGCCTTAGCCTTGCCTCGCCTAACGGTGCCTTGCCTTGCGTTACCCTTTCCTTTCCTTGCCGTGCATTGGCTAGCCCTGCGTTGTCGTGCCTTAGCCTTGTTTCCCCTTACCGTGCAGTTCCTTCGGTTACCCTTGCCTTCCCCTGCTTTCCTTGCCATCCTTGCCTTCCGTTACTCTTTGCTTGCCTTCCGTTTATTGCCTAGCCTTGCGTTTTCGTGCCTTAGCCTTGCCGCGCCTGACCGTGCCTTGCCTTGCGTTACCCTTTCCTTGCCTTGCCGTGCATTGCCTAGCCTTGCGTTGTCGTGCCTTAGCCTTGCCTCGACTGACCGTGCCTTGCCTTGCGTTACCCTTTCCTTGCCTTTCCCTGCATTGCCTAGCCCTGTGTTGTCGTGCCTTAGCCTTGTTTCCCCTTACCGTGCCGTTCCTTCCGTTAACCGTGCCTTCCCCTGCTTTCCCTTGCCTTCCTTGCCTTCCGTTACTCTTTTCTTGCCTTCCGTGCATTGCCTAGCCTTGCGTTGTCGTGCCTTAGCCTTGCCTCCCGTGACCGTGCCTTGCCTTGCGTTACCCTTTCCTTGCCTTGCCGTGCATTGCCTAGCCGTGCGTTGTCGTGCATCAGCCTTGCCTTGCCTCACCGTGCCTTGCCTTTCGTTACCCTTTCCTTGCCTTGCCGTGCATTGCCTAGCCGTGCGTTTCCGTGCCTTAGCCTTGTTTCCCCTTGCCGTGGCTTGCCTTTTGTTACACTTGCCTTGCCTTGCTTTGCCTTGCCTTCCTTTCCTTCCGTTACTCTTTCCTTGCCTAGCCGTGCACTGCCTAGCCTTGCGTTGTCGTGCATTAGCTTTGCCTCCCCAAACCGTGCCTTGCCTTCCGTTACCATTTGCTTGCCTTGCCCTGCATTGCCTAGCCCTGTGTTGTCGTGCCTTAGTCTTGTATTGCCTTACGGTGCCGTTCCTTCCGTTACCCTTCCCTTCCCCTGCTTTCCCTTGCCTTCCTTGCCTTCCGTTACTCTTTGCTTGCCTTCCGTGCATTGCCTAGCCTTGCGTTGTCGTGCCTTAGCCTTGCCTCGCCTGAGCGTGCCTTGCCTTGCGTTACCCTTTCCTTGCCTTGCCGTGAATTGCCTAGCCGTGCGTTGTCGTGCATCAGCCTTGCCTTGCCTCACCGTGCCTTGCCTTGCGTTACCCTTACCTTGCCTTGCTTTCCCTTCCTTTCATTGCCTTCCGTTACTCTTTGCTTTCCTTCCGTGCATTGCCTAGCCTTGCGTTGTCGTGCCTTAGCCTTGCCTCGCCTGACAGTGCCTTGCCTTGCGTTACCCTTTCCTTGCCTTGCCGTGCATTGCCTAGCCGTGCGTTGCCGTGCCTTAGCCTTGTTTCCCCTTGCCGTGCCATTCCTTCCGTTACCCTTGCCTTGCCTTGCTTTCCCTTGCCTTCCTTGCCTTCCGTTACTCTTTGCTTGCCTTCCGTGCATTGCCTAGCCTTGCGTTGTCGTGCCTTAGCCTTGCCTCGCCTGACCGTGCCTTGCCTTGCGTTACCCTTTCCTTGCCTTGCCGTGCATTGCCTAGCCGTGCGTTGTCGTGCATCAGCCTTGCCTTGCCTCACCGTGCCTTGCCTTGCGTTACCCTTTCCTTGCCTGGCCGTGCATTGCCTAGCCGTGCGTTGTCGTGCATTAGCCTTGTCTTGCCTTACCGTGCATTGCCTTGCGTTACCCTTTCCTTACCTGGCCGTGCATTGCGTAGCCGTGCGTTGCCGTTACTTAGCCTTGTTTCCCCTTGCCGTGCCTTGCCTTTTGTTACACTTGCCTTGCCTTGCTTTGCGTTGCCTTCCTTTCCTTCCGTTACTCTTTCCTTGCCTAGCCGTGCACTGCCTAGCCTTGCGTTGTCGTGCATTAGCTTTGCCTCCCCAAACCGTGCCTTGCCTTGCGTTACCATTTCCTTTCCTTGCCCTGCATTGCCTAGCCCTGTGTTGTCGTGCCTTAGTCTTGTTTGCCCTTAACGTGCCGTTCCTTCCGTTACCCTTGCCTTTCCCTGCTTTCCCTAGCCTTCCTTGCCTTCCGTTCCTCTTTGCTTGCCTTCCGTTTATTGCCTAGCCTTGCGTTGTCGTGCCTTAGCCTTGCCGCGCCTTACCGTGCCTTGCCTTGCGTTACCCTTTCCTTGCCTTGCCGTGCATTGCCTAGCCTTGCGTTGTCGTGCCTTAGCCTTGCCTCGCCTGACCGTGCCTTGCCTTGCGTTACCCTTTCCTTGCCTTGCCGTGCATTGCCTAGCCATGCGTTGTCGTGCATCAGCCTTGCCTTGCCTCACCGTGCCTTGCCTTGCGTTACCCTTTCCTTGCCTTGCCGTGCATTGCCTAGCCGTGCGTTGCCGTGCCTTAGCCTTGTTTCCCCTTGCCGTGCCGTTCCTTCTGTTACCCTTGCCTTGCCTTGCTTTCCCTTGCCTTCCTTGCCTTCCGTTACTCTTTGCTTGCCTTCCGTGCATTGCCTAGCCTTGCGTTTTCGTGCATTCGCCTCCCTCCCCGAACCGTGCCTTGATTTGCGTTACCCTTTCCTGGTCTTGTCCTGCATTGCCTAGCCCTGTGTTGTCGTGCCTTAGCCTTGTTTCCCCTTACCGTGCCGTTCCTTTCGTTACCCTTGCCTTCCCCTGTTTCCCTTGCCTTCCTTGCCTTCCGTTACTCTTTGCTTGCCTTCCGTGCATTGCCTAGCCTTGCGTTGTCGTGCCTTAGTCTTGCCTCGCCTGACCGTGCCTTGCCTTGAGTTACCCTTTCCTTGCCTTGCCGTGCATTCCCTAGCCGTGAGTTGTCGTGCATTTGCCTTGTCTTGCCTCACCGTGCTTTGCCTTGCGTTACCCTTTCCTTGCCTTGCCGTGAATTGCCTAGCCCTGCATTGTCGTGCCTTAGCTTTGTTTCCCCTTACCGTGCCGTTCCTTTCGTTGCCCTTGCCTTCCCTTGCTTTCCCTTGCCTTCCTTGCCTTCCGTTACTCTTTGCTTCCCTTCCGTTCATTGCCTAGCCTTGCGTTGTCGTGCCTTAGCCTTGCCTCGCCTGACCGTGCCTTGCCTTGCGTTACCCTTTCCTTGCCTTGCCGTGCATTGCCTAGCCGTGCGTTGTCGTGCATTTGCCTTGCCTTGCCTTACCGTGCCTTGCCTTGCGTTACCCTTTCCTTGCCTGGCCGTGCATTGCCTAGCCGTGCGTTGTCGTGCATTAGCCTTGTCTTGCCTTACCGTGCCTTGGCTTGCGTTACCCTTTCCTTGCCTGGCCGTGCATTGCGTAGCCGTGCGTTGCCGTTCCTTAGCCTTCTTTCCCCTTGCCGTGCCTTGCCTTTTGTTACACTTGCCTTGCCTTGCTTTGCCTTGCCTTCCTTTCCTTCCGTTACTCTTTCCTTCCCTAGCCGTGCACTGCCTAGCCTTGCGTTGTCGTGCATTAGCTTTGCCTCCCCAAACCGTGCCTTGCCTTGCGTTACCATTTCCTTGCCTTGCCCTGCATTGCCTTGCCCTGTGTTGTCGTGCCTTAGTCTTGTTTGCCCTTACCGTGCCGTTCCTTCCGTTACCCTTGCCTTTCCCTGCTTTCCCTTGCCTTCCTTGCCTTCCGTTACTCTTTGCTTGCCTTCCGTGCATTGCCTAGCCCTGCGTTGTCGTGCCTTAGCCTTGCCTCGCCTGAGCGTGCCTTGCCTTGCGTTACCCTTTCCTTGCCTTGCCGTGAATTGCCTAGCCGTGCGTTGTCGTGCATCAGCCTTGCCTTGCCTCACCGTGCCTTGCCTTGCGTTACCCTTACCTTGCCTTGCTTTCCCTTCCTTTCATTGCCTTCCGTTACTCTTTGCTTTCCTTCCGTGCATTGCCTAGCCTTGCGTTGTCGTGCCTTAGCCTTGCCTCGCCTGACAGTGCCTTGCCTTGCGTTACCCTTTCCTTGCCTTGCCGTGCATTGCCTAGCCGTGCGTTGCCGTGCCTTAGCCTTGTTTCCCCTTGCCGTGCCATTCCTTCCGTTACCCTTGCCTTGCCTTGCTTTCCCTTGCCTTCCTTGCCTTCCGTTACTCTTTGCTTGCCTTCCGTGCATTGCCTAGCCTTGCGTTGTCGTGCCTTAGCCTTGCCTCGCCTGACCGTGCCTTGCCTTGCGTTACCCTTTCCTTGCCTTGCCGTGCATTGCCTAGCCGTGCGTTGTCGTGCATCAGCCTTGCCTTGCCTCACCGTGCCTTGCCTTGCGTTACCCTTTCCTTGCCTTGCCGTGCATTGCCTAGCCGTGCGTTGCCGTGCCTTAGCCTTGTTTCCCCTTGCCGTGCCGTTCCTTCTGTTACCCTTGCCTTGCCTTGCTTTCCCTTGCCTTCCTTGCCTTCCGTTACTCTTTGCTTGCCTTCCGTGCATTGCGTAGCCTTGCGTTGTCGTGCATTCGCCTTCCTGCCCAAACCGTGCCTTGCCTTGCGTTACCCTTTCCTTGCCTTGCCCTGCATTGCCTAGCCCTGTGTTGTCGTGCCTTAGCCTTGTTTCCCCTTACCGTGCCGTTCCTTTCGTTACCCTTGCCTTCCCCTGCTTTCCCTTGCCTTCCTTGCCTTCCGTTACTCTTTGCTTGCCTTCCGTGCATTGCCTAACCCTGCGTTGTCGTGCCTTAGCCTTGCCTCGCCTGACCGTGCCTTGCCTTGAGTTACCCTTTCCTTGCCTTGCCGTGCATTGCCTAGCCGTGCGTTGTCGTGCATTTGCCTTGTCTTGCCTCACCGTGCTTTGCCTTGCGTTACCCTTTCCTTGCCTTGCCGTGCATTGCCTAGCCCTGCATTGTCGTGCCTTAGCTTTGTTTCCCCTTACGTTGCCGTTCCTTTCGTTGCCCTTGCCTTCCCTTGCTTTCCCTTGCCTTCCTTGCCTTCCGTTACTCTTTGCTTGCCTTCCGTTCATTGCCTAGCCTTGCGTTGTCGTGCCTTAGCCTTGCCTCGCCTGACCGTGCCTTGCCTTGCGTTACCCTTTCCTTGCCTTGCCGTGCATTGCCTAGCCGTCCGTTGTCGTGCATTTGCCTTGCCTTGCCTCACCGTGCCTTGCCTTGCGTTACCCTTTCCTTGCCTGGCCGTGCATTGCCTAGCCGTGCGTTGTCGTGCATTAGCCTTGTCTTGCCTTACCGTGTATTGCCTTGCGTTACCCTTTCCTTGCCTGGCCGTGCATTGCGTAGCCGTGCGTTGCCGTTTCTTAGCCTTGTTTCCCCTTGCCGTGCCTTGCCTTTTGTTACACTTGCCTTGCCTTGCTTTGCCTTGCCTTCCTTTCCTTCCGTTACTCTTTCCTTGCCTAGCCGTGCACTGCCTAGCCTTGCGTTGTCGTGCATTAGCTTTGCCTCCCCAAACCGTGCCTTGCCTTGCGTTACCATTTCCTTTCCTTGCCCTGCATTGCCTAGCCCTGTGTTGTCGTGCCTTAGTCTTGTTTGCCCTTAACGTGCCGTTCCTTCCGTTACCCTTGCCTTTCCCTGCTTTCCCTAGCCTTCCTTGCCTTCCGTTCCTCTTTGCTTGCCTTCCGTTTATTGCCTAGCCTTGCGTTGTCGTGCCTTAGCCTTGCCGCGCCTTACCGTGCCTTGCCTTGCGTTACCCTTTCCTTGCCTTGCCGTGCATTGCCTAGCCTTGCGTTGTCGTGCCTTAGCCTTGCCTCGCCTGACCGTGCCTTGCCTTGCGTTACCCTTTCCTTGCCTTGCCGTGCATTGCCTAGCCATGCGTTGTCGTGCATCAGCCTTGCCTTGCCTCACCGTGCCTTGCCTTGCGTTACCCTTTCCTTGCCTTGCCGTGCATTGCCTAGCCGTGCGTTGCCGTGCCTTAGCCTTGTTTCCCCTTGCCGTGCCGTTCCTTCTGTTACCCTTGCCTTGCCTTGCTTTCCCTTGCCTTCCTTGCCTTCCGTTACTCTTTGCTTGCCTTCCGTGCATTGCCTAGCCTTGCGTTTTCGTGCATTCGCCTCCCTCCCCGAACCGTGCCTTGATTTGCGTTACCCTTTCCTGGTCTTGTCCTGCATTGCCTAGCCCTGTGTTGTCGTGCCTTAGCCTTGTTTCCCCTTACCGTGCCGTTCCTTTCGTTACCCTTGCCTTCCCCTGTTTCCCTTGCCTTCCTTGCCTTCCGTTACTCTTTGCTTGCCTTCCGTGCATTGCCTAGCCTTGCGTTGTCGTGCCTTAGTCTTGCCTCGCCTGACCGTGCCTTGCCTTGAGTTACCCTTTCCTTGCCTTGCCGTGCATTCCCTAGCCGTGAGTTGTCGTGCATTTGCCTTGTCTTGCCTCACCGTGCTTTGCCTTGCGTTACCCTTTCCTTGCCTTGCCGTGCATTGCCTAGCCCTGCATTGTCGTGCCTTAGCTTTGTTTCCCCTTACCGTGCCGTTCCTTTCGTTGCCCTTGCCTTCCCTTGCTTTCCCTTGCCTTCCTTGCCTTCCGTTACTCTTTGCTTCCCTTCCGTTCATTGCCTAGCCTTGCGTTGTCGTGCCTTAGCCTTGCCTCGCCTGACCGTGCCTTGCCTTGCGTTACCCTTTCCTTGCCTTGCCGTGCATTGCCTAGCCGTGCGTTGTCGTGCATTTGCCTTGCCTTGCCTTACCGTGCCTTGCCTTGCGTTACCCTTTCCTTGCCTGGCCGTGCATTGCCTAGCCGTGCGTTGTCGTGCATTAGCCTTGTCTTGCCTTACCGTGCCTTGGCTTGCGTTACCCTTTCCTTGCCTGGCCGTGCATTGCGTAGCCGTGCGTTGCCGTTCCTTAGCCTTCTTTCCCCTTGCCGTGCCTTGCCTTTTGTTACACTTGCCTTGCCTTGCTTTGCCTTGCCTTCCTTTCCTTCCGTTACTCTTTCCTTCCCTAGCCGTGCACTGCCTAGCCTTGCGTTGTCGTGCATTAGCTTTGCCTCCCCAAACCGTGCCTTGCCTTGCGTTACCATTTCCTTGCCTTGCCCTGCATTGCCTTGCCCTGTGTTGTCGTGCCTTAGTCTTGTTTGCCCTTACCGTGCCGTTCCTTCCGTTACCCTTGCCTTTCCCTGCTTTCCCTAGCCTCCCTTGCCTTCCGTTCCTCTTTGCTTGCCTTCCGTGCATTGCATAGCCTTGCGTTGTCGTGCCTTAGCCTTGCCTCGCGTGACCGTGCCTTGCCTTGCGTTACCCTTTCCTTGCCTTGCCGTGAATTGCCTAGCCGTGCGTTGTCGTGCATCAGCCTTGCCTTGCCTCACCGTGCCTTGCCTTGCGTTACCCTTTCCTTGCCTTGCTTTCCCTTCCTTTCATTGCCTTCCGTTACTCTTTGCTTTCCTTCCGTGCATTGCCTAGCCTTGCGTTGTCGTGCCTTAGCCTTGCCTCGCCTGACAGTGCCTTGCCTTGCGTTACCCTTTCCTTGCCTTGCCGTGCATTGCGTAGCCGTGCGTTGCCGTGCCTTAGCCTTGTTTCCCCTTGCCGTGCCGTTCCTTCCGTTACCCTTGCCTTGCCTTGCTTTCCCTTGCCTTCCTTGCCTTCCGTTACTCTTTGCTTACCTTCCGTGCATTGCCTAGCCTTGCGTTGTCGTGCCTTAGCCTTGCCTCGCGTAACGGTGCCTTGCCTTGCGTTACCCTTTCCTTTCTTTGCCGTGCATTGGCTAGCCCTGCGTTGTCGTGCCTTAGCCTTGTTTCCCCTTACCGTGCCGTTCCTTCCGTTACCCTTGCCTTCCCCTGCTTTCCCTTGCCTTCCTTGCCTTCCGTTACTCTTTGCTTGCCTTCCGTTTATTGCCTAGCCTTGCGTTGTCGTGCCTTAGCCTTGCCGCGCCTTACCGTGCCTTGCCTTGCGTTACCCTTTCCTTGCCTTGCCGTGCATTGCCTAGCCTTGCGTTGTCGTGCCTTAGCCTTGCCTCGCCTGACCGTGCCTTGCCTTGCGTTACCCTTTCCTTGCCTTGCCGTGCATTGCCTAGCCGTGCGTTGTCGTGCATCAGCCTTGCCTTGCCTCACCGTGCCTTGCCTTGCGTTACCCTTTCCTTGCCTTGCCGTGCATTGCCTAGCCCTGTGTTGTCGTGCCTTAGCCTTGTTTCCCCTTACCGTGCCGTTCCTTTCGTTACCCTTGCCTTCCCCTGCTTTCCCTTGCCTTCCTTGCCTTCCGTTACTCTTTGCTTGCCTTCCGTGCATTGCCTAGCCTTGCGTTGTCGTGCCTTAGCCTTGCCTCGCCTGACCGTGCCTTGCCTTGAGTTACCCTTTCCTTGCCTTGCCGTGCATTGCCTAGCCGTGCGTTGTCGTGCATTTGCCTTGTCTTCCCTCACCGTGCTTTGCCTTGCGTTACCCTTTCCTTGCCTTGCCGTGCATTGCCTAGCCCTGCATTGTCGTGCCTTAGCTTTGTTTCCCCTTACCGTGCCGTTCCTTTCGTTGCCCTTGCCTTCCCTTGCTTTCCCTTGCCTTCCTTGCCTTCCGTTACTCTTTGCTTGCCTTCCGTTCATTGCCTAGCCTTGCGTTGTCGTGCCTTAGCCTTGAGTCGCCTGACCGTGCCTTGCCTTGCGTTACCCTTTCCTTTCCTTGCCGTGCATTGCCTAGCCGTGCGTTGTCGTGCATTTGCCTTGCCTTGCCTCACCGTTCCTTGCCTTGCGTTACCCTTTCCTTGCCTGGCCGTGCATTGCCTAGCCGTGCGTTGTCGTGCATTAGCCTTGTCTTGGCTTACCGTGCCTTGCCTTGCGTTACCCTTTCCTTGCCTGGCCGTGCATTGCGTAGCCGTGCGTTGCCGTTCCTTAGCCTTGTTTCCCCTTGCCGTGCCTTGCCTTTTGTTACACTTGCCTTGCCTTGCTTTGCCTTGCCTTCCTTTCCTTCCGTTACTCTTTCCTTGCCTAGCCGTGCACTGCCTAGCCTTGCGTTGTCGTGCATTAGCTTTGCCTCCCCAAACCGTGCCTTGCCTTGCGTTACCATTCCCTTGCCTTGCCCTGCATTGCCTAGCCCTGTGTTGTCGTGCCTTAGTCTTGTTTGCCCTTACCGTGCCGTTCCTTCCGTTACCCTTGCCTTTCCCTGCTTTCCCTAGCGTTCCTTGCCTTCCGTTCCTCTTTGCTTGCCTTCCGTGCATTGCCTAGCCTTGCGTTTTCGTGCCTTAGCCTTGCCTCGCCTGACCGTGCCTTGCCTTGCGTTACCCTTTCCTTGCCTTGCCGTGAATTGCCTAGCCGTGCGTTGTCGTGCATCAGCCTTGCCTTGCCTCACCGTGCCTTGCCTTGCGTTACCCTTACCTTGCCTTGCTTTCCCTTCTTTTCATTGCCTTCCGTTACTCTTTGCTTTCCTTCCGTGCATTGCCTAGCCTTGCGTTGTCGTGCCCTAGCCTTGCCTCGCGTAACGGTGCCTTGCCTTGCGTTACTCTTTCCTTTCCTTGCCGTGCATTGGCTAGCCTTGCGTTGTCGTGCCTTAGCCTTGTTTCCCCTTACCGTGCCGTTCCTTTCGTTACCCTTGCCTTCCCCGGCTTTCCCTTGCCTTCCTTGCCTTCCGTTACTCTTTGCTTGCCTTCCGTGCATTGCCTAGCCTTGCGTTGTCGTGCCTTAGCCTTGGCTCGCCTGACCGTGCCTTACCTTGAGTTACCCTTTCCTTGCCTTGCCGTGAATTGCCTAGCCGTGCGTTGTCGTGCATCAGCCTTGCCTTGCCTCACCGTGCCTTGCCTTGCGTTACCCTTACCTTGCCTTCCTTTCCCTTCCCTTCATTGCCTTCCGTTACTCTTTGCTTGCCTTCCGTGCATTGCCTAGCCTTGCGTTGTCGTGCATTCGCCTTCCTGCCCAAACCGTGCCTTGCCTTGCGTTACCCTTTCCTTGCCTTGCCGTGCATTGCCTAGCCGTGCGTTTTCGTGCATTTGCCTTGCCTTGCCTCACCGTGCCTTGCGTTGCGTTACCCTTTCCTTGCCTGGCCGTGCATTGCGTAGCCGTGCGTTGCCGTTCCTTAGCCTTGTTTCCCCTTGCCGTGCCTTGCCTTTTGTTACACTTGCCTTGCCTTGCTTTGCCTTGCCTTCCTTTCCTTCCGTTACTCTTTCCTTGCCTAGCCGTGTACTGCCTAGCCTTGCGTTGTCGTGCATTAGCTTTGCCTCCCCAAACCGTGCCTTCCCTTGCGTTACCATTTCCTTGCCTTGCCCTGCATTGCCTAGCCTTGTGTTGTCGTGCCTTAGTCTTGTTTGCCCTTACCGTGCCGTTCCTTCAGGTTCCCTTGCCTTCCCCTGCTTTCCCTAGCCTTCCTTGCCTTCCGTTCTTCTTTGCTTGCCTTCCGTGCATTGCCTAGCCTTGCGTTGTCGTGCCTTAGCCTTGCCTCGCCTGACCGTGCCTTGCCTTGCGTTACCCTTTCCTTGCCTTGCCTTGAATTGCCTAGCCGTGCGTTGTCGTGCCTTAGCCTTGCCTCGCCTGACACTGCCTTGCCTTGCGTTACCCTTTCCTTGCCTTGCCGTGCATTGCCTAGCCGTGCGTTGCCGTGCCTTAGCCTTGTTTCCCCTTGCCGTGCCGTTCCTTCCGTTACCCTTGCCTTGCCTTGCTTTGCCTTGCCTTCCTTTCCTTCCGTTACTCTTTGCTTGCCTTCCGTGCATTGCCTAGCCTTGCGTTGTCGTGCCTTAGCCTTGCCTCGCCTAACGGTGCCTTGCCTTGCGTTACCCTTTCCTTTCCTTGCCGTGCATTGGCTAGCCCTGCGTTGTCGTGCCTTAGCCTTGTTTCCCCTTACCGTGCCGTTCCTTCCGTTACCCTTGCCTTCCCCTGCTTTCCCTTGCCTTCCTTGCCTTCCGTTACTCTTTGCTTGCTTTCCGTTTATTGCCTAGCCTTGCGTTTTCGTGCCTTAGCCTTGCCGCGCCTGACCGTGCCTTGCCTTGCGTTACCCTTTCCTTCCCTTGCCGTGCATTGCCTAGCCTTGCGTTGTCGTGCCTTAGCCTTGCCTCGACTGACCGTGCCTTGCCTTGCGTTACCCTTTCCTTGCCTTTCCCTGCATTGCCTAGCCCTGTGTTGTCGTGCCTTAGCCTTGTTTCCCCTTACAGTGCCGTTCCTTCCGTTAACCGTGCCTTCCCCTGCTTTCCCTTGCCTTCCTTGCCTTCCGTTACTCTTTTCTTGCCTTCCGTGCATTGCCTAGCCTTGCGTTGTCGTGCCTTAGCCTTGCCTCGCGTGACCGTGCCTTGCCTTGCGTTACCCTTTCTTTGCTTTGCCGTGCATTGCCTAGCCGTGCGTTGTCGTGCATCAGCCTTGCCTTGCCTCACCGTGCCTTGCCTTTCGTTACCCTTTCCTTGCCTTGCCGTGCATTGCCTAGCCGTGCGTTGCCGTGCCTTAGCCTTGTTTCCCCTTGCCGTGCCTTGCCTTTTGTTACACTTGCCTTGCCTTGCTTTGCCTTGCCTTCCTTTCCTTCCGTTACTCTTTCCTTGCCTAGCCGTGCACTGCCTAGCCCTGCGTTGTCGTGCCTTAGCTTTGCCTCCCCAAACCGTGCCTTGCCTTCCGTTACCATTTGCTTGCCTTGCCCTGCATTGCCTAGACCTGTGTTGTCGTGCCTTAGTCTTGTATTGCCTTACGGTGCCGTTCCTTCCGTTACCCTTCCCTTCCCCTGCTTTCCCTTGCCTTCCTTGCCTTCCGTTACTCTTTGCTTGCCTTCCGTGCATTGCCTAGCCCTGCGTTGTCGTGCCTTAGCCTTGCCTCGCCTGAGCGTGCCTTGCCTTGCGTTACCCTTTCCTTGCCTTGCCGTGCATTGCCTAGCCGTGCGTTGTCGTGCATCAGCCTTGCCTTGCCTCACCGTGCCTTGCCTTGCGTTACCCTTACCTTGCCTTCCTTTCCCTTCCCTTCATTGCCTTCCGTTACTCTTTGCTTTCCTTCCGTGCATTGCCTAGCCTTGCGTTGTCGTGCCTTAGCCTTGCCTCGCCTGACAGTGCCTTGCCTTGCGTTACCCTTTCCTTGCCTTGCCGTGCATTGCCTAGCCGTGCGTTGCCGTGCCTTAGCCTTGTTTCCCCTTGCCGTGCCATTCCTTCCGTTACCCTTGCCTTGCCTTGCTTTCCCTTGCCTTCCTTGCCTTCCGTTATTCTTTGCTTGCCTTCCGTGCATTGCCTAGCCTTGCGTTGTCGTGCCTTAGCCTTGCCTCGCCTGACCGTGCCTTGCCTTGCGTTACCCTTTCCTTGCCTTGCCGTGCATTGCCTAGCCGTGCGTTGTCGTGCATCAGCCTTGCCTTGCCTCACCGTGCCTTGCCTTGCGTTACCCTTTCCTTGCCTTGCCATGCATTGCCTAGCCATGCGTTGCCGTGCCTTAGCCTTGTTTCCCCTTGCCGTGCCGTTCCTTCTGTTACCCTTGCCTTGCCTTGCTTTCCCTTGCCTTCCTTGCCTTCCGTTACTCTTTGCTTGCCTTCCGTGCATTGCCTAGCCTTGCGTTGTCGTGCATTCGCCTTCCTGCCCAAACCGTGCCTTGCCTTGCGTTACCCTTTCCTTGCCTTGCCGTGCATTGCCTAGCCGTGCGTTTTCGTGCATTTGCCTTGCCTTGCCTCACCGTGCCTTGCGTTGCGTTACCCTTTCCTTGCCTGGCCGTGCATTACGTAGCCGTGCGTTGCCGTTCCTTAGCCTTGTTTCCCCTTGCCGTGCCTTGCCTTTTGTTACACTTGCCTTGCCTTGCTTTGCCTTGCCTTCCTTTCCTTCCGTTACTCTTTCCTTGCCTAGCCGTGTACTGCCTAGCCTTGCGTTGTCGTGCATTAGCTTTGCCTCCCCAAACCGTGCCTTCCCTTGCGTTACCATTTCCTTGCCTTGCCCTGCATTGCCTAGCCTTGTGTTGTCGTGCCTTAGTCTTGTTTGCCCTTACCGTGCCGTTCCTTCAGGTTCCCTTGCCTTCCCCTGCTTTCCCTAGCCTTCCTTGCCTTCCGTTCTTCTTTGCTTGCCTTCCGTGCATTGCCTAGCCTTGCGTTGTCGTGCCTTAGCCTTGCCTCGCCTGACCGTGCCTTGCCTTGCGTTACCCTTTCCTTGCCTTGCCTTGAATTGCCTAGCCGTGCGTTGTCGTGCCTTAGCCTTGCCTCGCCTGACACTGCCTTGCCTTGCGTAACCCTTTCCTTGCCTTGCCGTGCATTGCCTAGCCGTGCGTTGCCGTGCCTTAGCCTTGTTTCCCCTTGCCGTGCCGTTCCTTCCGTTACCCTTGCCTTGCCTTGCTTTGCCTTGCCTTCCTTGCCTTCCGTTACTCTTTGCTTGCCTTCCGTGCATTGCCTAGCCTTGCGTTGTCGTGCCTTAGCCTTGCCTCGCCTAACGGTGCCTTGCCTTGCGTTACCCTTTCCTTTCCTTGCCGTGCATTGGCTAGCCCTGTGTTGTCGTGCCTTAGCCTTGTTTCCCCTTACCGTGCCGTTCCTTCCGTTACCCTTGCCTTCCCCTGCTTTCCCTTGCCTTCCTTGCCTTCCGTTACTCTTTGCTTGCCTTCCGTTTATTGCCTAGCCTTGCGTTTTCGTGCCTTAGCCTTGCCGCGCCTGACCGTGCCTTGCCTTGCGTTACCCTTTCCTTGCCTTGCCGTGCATTGCCTAGCCTTGCGTTGTCGTGCCTTAGCCTTGCCTCGACTGACCGTGCCTTGCCTTGCGTTACCCTTTCCTTGCCTTTCCCTGCATTGCCTAGCCCTGTGTTGTCGTGCCTTAGCCTTGTTTCCCCTTACAGTGCCGTTCCTTCCGTTAACCGTGCCTTCCCCTGCTTTCCCTTGCCTTCCTTGCCTTCCGTTACTCTTTGCTTGCCTTCCGTTTATTGCCTAGCCTTGCGTTTTCGTGCCTTAGCCTTGCCGCGCCTGACCGTGCCTTGCCTTGCGTTACCCTTTCCTTGCCTTGCCGTGCATTGCCTAGCCTTGCGTTGTCGTGCCTTAGCCTTGCCTCGACTGACCGTGCCTTGCCTTGCGTTACCCTTTCCTTGCCTTGCCGTGCATTGCCTAGCCTTGCGTTGTCGTGCCTTAGCCTTGCCTCGCGTGACCGTGCCTTGCCTTGCGTTACCCTTTCTTTGCCTTGCCGTGCATTGCCTAGCCGTGCGTTGTCGTGCATCAGCCTTGCCTTGCCTCACCGTGCCTTGCCTTTCGTTACCCTTTCCTTGCCTTGCCGTGCATTGCCTAGCCGTGCGTTGCCGTGCCTTAGCCTTGTTTCCCCTTGCCGTGCCTTGCCTTTTGTTACACTTGCCTTGCCTTGCTTTGCCTTGCCTTCCTTTCCTTCCGTTACTCTTTCCTTGCCTAGCCGTGCACTGCCTAGCCTTGCGTTGTCGTGCATTAGCTTTGCCTCCCCAAACCGTGCCTTGCCTTCCGTTACCATTTGCTTGCCTTGCCCTGCATTGCCTAGACCTGTGTTGTCGTGCCTTAGTCTTGTATTGCCTTACGGTGCCGTTCCTTCCGTTACCCTTCCCTTCCCCTGCTTTCCCTTGCCTTCCTTGCCTTCCGTTACTCTTTGCTTGCCTTCCGTGCATTGCCTAGCCCTGCGTTGTCGTGCCTTAGCCTTGCCTCGCCTGAGCGTGCCTTGCCTTGCGTTACCCTTTCCTTGCCTTGCCGTGCATTGCCTAGCCGTGCGTTGTCGTGCATCAGCCTTGCCTTGCCTCACCGTGCCTTGCCTTGCGTTACCCTTACCTTGCCTTCCTTTCCCTTCCCTTCATTGCCTTCCGTTACTCTTTGCTTTCCTTCCGTGCATTGCCTAGCCTTGCGTTGTCGTGCCTTAGCCTTGCCTCGCCTGACAGTGCCTTGCCTTGCGTTACCCTTTCCTTGCCTTGCCGTGCATTGCCTAGCCGTGCGTTGCCGTGCCTTAGCCTTGTTTCCCCTTGCCGTGCCGTTCCTTCCGTTACCCTTGCCTTGCCTTGCTTTCCCTTGCCTTCCTTGCCTTCCGTTACTCTTTGCTTGCCTTCCGTGCATTGCCTAGCCTTGCGTTGTCGTGCCTTAGCCTTGCCTCGCCTGACCGTGCCTTGCCTTGCGTTACCCTTTCCTTGCCTTGCCGTGCATTGCCTAGCCGTGCGTTGTCGTGCATCAGCCTTGCCTTCCCTCACCGTGCCTTGCCTTGCGTTACCCTTTCCTTGCCTTGCCGTGCATTGCCTAGCCGTGCGTTGCCGTGCCTTAGTCTTGTTTGCCCTTACCGTGCCGTTCCTTCCGTTACCCTTGCCTTTCCCTGCTTTCCCTAGCCTTCCTTGACTTCCGTTCCTCTTTGCTTGCCTTCCGTTTATTGCCTAGCCTTGCGTTGTCGTGCCTTAGCCTTGCCGCGCCTTACCGTGCCTTGCCTTGCGTTACCCTTTCCTTGCCTTGCCGTGCATTGCCTAGCCTTGCGTTGTCGTGCCTTAGCCTTGCCTCGCCTGACCGTGCCTTGCCTTGCGTTACCCTTTCCTTGCCTTGCCGTGCATTGCCTAGCCATGCGTTGTCGTGCATCAGCCTTGCCTTGCCTCACCGTGCCTTGCCTTGCGTTACCCTTTCCTTGCCTTGCCGTGCATTGCCTAGCCGTGCGTTGCCGTGCCTTAGCCTTGTTTCCCCTTGCCGTGCCGTTCCTTCTGTTACCCTTGCCTTGCCTTGCTTTCCCTTGCCTTCCTTGCCTTCCGTTACTCTTTGCTTGCCTTCCGTGCATTGCCTAGCCTTGCGTTTTCGTGCATTCGCCTCCCTCCCCGAACCGTGCCTTGATTTGCGTTACCCTTTCCTTGTCTTGTCCTGCATTGCCTAGCCCTGTGTTGTCGTGCCTTAGCCTTGTTTCCCCTTACCGTGCCGTTCCTTTCGTTACCCTTGCCTTCCCCTGTTTCCCTTGCCTTCCTTGCCTTCCGTTACTCTTTGCTTGCCTTCCGTGCATTGCCTAGCCTTGCGTTGTCGTGCCTTAGTCTTGCCTCGCCTGACCGTGCCTTGCCTTGAGTTACCCTTTCCTTGCCTTGCCGTGCATTGCCTAGCCCTGCATTGTCGTGCCTTAGCTTTGTTTCCCCTTACCGTGCCGTTCCTTTCGTTGCCCTTGCCTTCCCTTGCTTTCCCTTGCCTTCCTTGCCTTCCGTTACTCTTTGCTTCCCTTCCGTTCATTGCCTAGCCTTGCGTTGTCGTGCCTTAGCCTTGCCTCGCCTGACCGTGCCTTGCCTTGCGTTACCCTTTCCTTGCCTTGCCGTGCATTGCATAGCCGTGCGTTGTCGTGCATTCGCCTTGCCTTGCCTTACCGTGCCTTGCCTTGCGTTACCCTTTCCTTGCCTGGCCGTGCATTGGCTAGCCGTGCGTTGTCGTGCATTAGCCTTGTCTTCCCTTACCGTGCCTTGGCTTGCGTTACCCTTTCCTTGCCTGGCCGTTCATTGCGTAGCCGTGCGTTGCCGTTCCTTAGCCTTCTTTCCCCTTGCCGTGCCTTGCCTTTTGTTACACTTGCCTTGCCTTGCTTTGCTTTGCCTTCCTTTCCTTCCGTTACTCTTTCCTTCCCTAGCCGAGCACTGCCTAGCCTTGCGTTGTCGTGCATTAGCTTTGCCTCCCCAAACCGTGCCTTGCCTTGCGTTACCATTTCCTTTCCTTGCCCTGCATTGCCTAGCCCTGTGTTGTCGTGCCTTAGTCTTGTTTGCCCTTACCGTGCCGTTCCTTCTGTTACCCTTGCCTTTCCCTGCTTTCCCTAGCCTCCCTTGCCTTCCGTTCCTCTTTGCTTGCCTTCCGTGCATTGCCTAGCCTTGCGTTGTCGTGCCTTAGCCTTGCCTCGCGTGACCGTGCCTTGCCTTGCGTTACCCTTTCCTTGCCTTGCCGTGAATTGCCTAGCCGTGCGTTGTCGTGCATCAGCCTTGCCTTGCCTCACCGTGCCTTGCCTTGCGTTACCCTTACCTTGCCTTGCTTTCCCTTCCTTTCATTGCCTTCCGTTACTCTTTGCTTTCCTTCCGTGCATTGCCTAGCCTTGCGTTGTCGTGCCTTAGCCTTGCCTCGCCTGACAGTGCCTTGCCTTGCGTTACCCTTTCCTTGCCTTGCCGTGCATTGCCTAGCCGTGCGTTGCCGTGCCTTAGCCTTGTTTCCCCTTGCCGTGCCGTTCCTTCCGTTACCCTTGCCTTGCCTTGCTTTCCCTTGCCTTCCTTGCCTTCCGTTACTCATTGCTTACCTTCCGTGCATTGCCTAGCCTTGCGTTGTCGTGCCTTAGCCTTGCCTCGCGTAACGGTGCCTTGCCTTGCGTTACCCTTTCCTTTCTTTGCCGTGCATTGGCTAGCCCTGCGTTGTCGTGCCTTAGCCTTGTTTCCCCTTACCGTGCCGTTCCTTCCGTTACCCTTGCCTTCCCCTGCTTTCCCTTGCCTTCCTTGCCTTCCGTTACTCTTTGCTTGCCTTCCGTTTATTGCCTAGCCTTGCGTTGTCGTGCCTTAGCCTTGCCGCGCCTTACCGTGCCTTGCCTTGCGTTACCCTTTCCTTGCCTTGCCGTGCATTGCCTAGCCTTGCGTTGTCGTGCCTTAGCCTTGCCTCGCCTGACCGTGCCTTGCCTTGCGTTACCCTTTCGTTGCCTTGCCGTGCATTGCCTAGCCGTGCGTTGTCGTGCATCAGCCTTGCCTTGCCTCACCGTGCCTTGCCTTGCGTTACCCTTTCCTTGCCTTGCCGTGCATTGCCTAGCCGTGCGTTGCCGTGCCTTAGCCTTGTTTCCCCTTGCCGTGCCGTTCCTTCTGTTACCCTTGCCTTGCCTTGCTTTCCCTTGCCTTCCTTGCCTTCCGTTACTCTTTGCTTGCCTTCCGTGCATTGCCTAGCCTTGCGTTTTCGTGCATTCGCCTCCCTCCCCGAACCATGCCTTGATTTGCGTTACCCTTTCCTTGTCTTGTCCTGCATTGCCTAGCCCTGTGTTGTCGTGCCTTAGCCTTGTTTCCCCTTACCGTGCCGTTCCTTTCGTTACCCTTGCCTTCCCCTGTTTCCCTTGCCTTCCTTGCCTTCCGTTACTCTTTGCTTGCCTTCCGTGCATTGCCTAGCCTTGCGTTGTCGTGCCTTAGCCTTGCCTCGCCTGACCGTGCCTTGCCTTGAGTTACCCTTTCCTTACCTTGCCGTGCATTGCCTAGCCTTGCGTTGTCGTGCCTTAGCCTTGCGTCGCCTGACCGTGCTTTCCCTTGCGTTACCCTTTCCTTGCCTTGCCGTGCATTGCCTAGCGGTGCGTTGCCGTGCCTTAGCCTTGTTTCCCCTTGCCGTGCCGTTCCTTCCGTTACCCTTGCCTTCCCTTGCTTTCCCTTGCCTTCCTTGCCTTCCGTTATTCTTTGCTTACCTTCCGTGCATTGCCTAGCCTTGCGTTGTCGTGCCTTAGCCTTGCCTCGCGTAACGGTGCCTTGCCTTGCGTTACCCTTTCCTTTCTTTGCCGTGCATTGGCTAGCCCTGCGTTGTCGTGCCTTAGCCTTGTTTCCCCTTACCGTGCCGTTCCTTCCGTTACCCTTGCCTTCCCCTGCTTTCCCTTGCCTTCCTTGCCTTCCGTTACTCTTTGCTTGCCTTCCGTGCATTGCCTAGCCTTGCGTTGTCGTGCCTTAGACTTGCCTCGCCTGACCGTGCCTTGCCTTGAGTTACCCTTTCCTTGCCTTGCCGTGCATTGCCTAGCCGTGCGTTGTCGTGCATTTGCCTTGTCTTCCCTCACCGTGCTTTGCCTTGCGTTACCCTTTCCTTGCCTTGCCGTGCATTGCCTAGCCCTGCATTGTCGTGCCTTAGCTTTGTTTCCCCTTACCGTGCCGTTCCTTTCGTTGCCCTTGCCTTCCCTTGCTTTCCCTTGCCTTCCTTGCCTTCCGTTACTCTTTGCTTGCCTTCCGTTCATTGCCTAGCCTTGCGTTGTCGTGCCTTAGCCTTGACTCGCCTGACCGTGCCTTGCCTTGCGTTACCCTTTCCTTGCCTTGCCGTGCATTGCCTAGCCGTGCGTTGTCGTGCATTTGCCTTGCCTTGCCTCACCGTTCCTTGCCTTGCGTTACCCTTTCCTTGCCTGGCCGTGCATTGCCTAGCCGTGCGTTGTCGTGCATTAGCCTTGTCTTGCCTCACCGTGCGTTGCCTTGCGTTACCCTTTCCTTGCCTGGCCGTGCATTGCGTAGCCGTGCGTTGCCGTTCCTTAGCCTTGTTTCCCCTTGCCGTGCCTTGCCTTTTGTTACACTTGCCTTGCCTTGCTTTGCCTTGCCTTCCTTTCCTTCCGTTACTCTTTCCTTGCCTAGCCGTGCACTGCCTAGCCTTGCGTTGTAGTGCATTAGCTTTGCCTCCCCAAACCGTGCCTTGCCTTGCGTTACCATTCCCTTGCCTTGCCCTGCATTGCCTAGCCCTGTGTTGTCGTGCCTTAGTCTTGTTTGCCCTTACCGTGCCGTTCCTTCCGTTACCCTTGCCTTTCCCTGCTTTCCCTAGCCTTCCTTGCCTTCCGTTCCTCTTGGCTTGCCTTCCGTGCATTGCCAAGCCTTGCGTTGTCGTGCCTTAGCCTTGCCTCGCCTGACCGTGCCTTGCCTTGCGTTACCCTTTCCTTGCCTTGCCGTGAATTGACTAGCCGTGCGTTGTCGTGCATCAGCCTTGCCTTGCCTCACCGTGCCTTGCCTTGCGTTACCCTTACCTTGCCTTGCTTTCCCTTCCTTTCATTGCCTTCCGTTACTCTTTGCTTTCCTTCCGTGCATTGCCTAGCCTTCCGTTGTCGTGCCATAGCCTTGCCTCGCCTGACAGTGCCTTGCCTTGCGTTACCCTTTCCTTGCCTTGCCGTGCATTGCCTAGCCGTGCGTTGCCGTGCCTTAGCCTTGTTTCCCCTTGCCGTGCCATTCCTTCCGTTACCCTTGCCTTGCCTTGCTTTCCCTTGCCTTCCTTGCCTTCCGTTACTCTTTGCTTGCCTTCCGTGCATTGCCTAGCCTTGCGTTGTCGTGCCCTAGCCTTGCCTCGCGTAACGGTGCCTTGCCTTGCGTTACTCTTTCCTTTCCTTGCCGTGCATTGGCTAGCCCTGCGTTGTCGTGCCTTAGCCTTGTTTCCCCTTACCGTGCCATTCCTTCCGTTACCCTTGCCTTCCCCTGCTTTCCCTTGCCTTCCTTGCCTTCCGTTACTCTTTGCTTGCCTTCCGTTTATTGCCTAGCCTTGCGTTGTCGTGCCTTAGCCTTGCCTCGCCTGACCGTGCTTTGCCTTGCGTTACCCTTTCCTTGCCTTGCCGTGCATTGCCTAGCCGTGCGTTGTCGTGCATCAGCCTTGCCTTGCCTCACCGTGCCTTGCCTTGCGTTACCCTTTCCTTGCCTTGCCGTGCATTGCCTAGCCGTGCGTTGCCGTGCCTTAGCCTTGTTTCCCCTTGCCGTGCCGTTCCTTCTGTTACCCTTGCCTTGCCTTGCTTTCCCTTGCCTTCCTAGCCTTCCGTTACTCTTTGCTTGCCTTCCGTGCATTGCCTAGCCTTGCGTTGTCGTGCATTCGCCTTCCTCCCCAAACCGTGCCTTGCCTTGCGTTACCCTTTCCTTGCCTTGCCCTGCATTGCCTAGCCCTGTGTTGTCGTGCCTTAGCCTTGTTTCCCTTACCGTGCCGTTCCTTTCGTTACCCTTGCCTTCCCCTGCTTTCCCTTGCCTTCCTTGCCTTCCGTTACTCTTTGCTTGCCTTCCGTGCATTGCCTAGCCTTGCGTTGTCGTGCCTTAGCCTTGCCTCGCCTGACCGTGCCTTGCCTTGCGTTACCCTTTCCTTGCCTTGCCGTGCATTGCCTAGCCGTGCGTTGTCGTGCATTTGCCTTGCCTTGCCTGACCGTTCCTTGCCTTGCGTTACCCTTTCCTTACCTGGCCGTGCATTGCCTAGCCGTGCGTTTTCGTGCATTAGCCTTGTCTTGCCTTACCGTGCCTTGCCTTGCGTTACCGTTTCCTTGCCTGGCCGTGCATTGCGTAGCCGTGCGTTGCCGTTCCTTAGCCTTGTTTCCCCTTGCCGTGCCTTGCATTTTGTTACACTTGCCTTGCCTTGCTTTGCCTTTCCTTCCTTTCCTTCCGTTACTCTTTCCTTGCCTAGCCGTGCACTGCCTAGCCTTGCGTTGTCGTGCATTAGCTTTGCCTCCCCAAACCGTGCCTTGCCTTGCGTTACCATTTCCTTGCCTTGCCCTGCATTGCCTAGCCCTGTGTTGTCGTGCCTTAGTCTTGTTTGCCCTTACCGTGCCGTTCCTTCCGTTACCCTTGCCTTTACCTGCTTTCCCTAGCCTTCCTTGCCTTCCGTTCCTCTTGGCTTGCCTTCCGTGCCTTGCCTAGCCTTGCGTTGTCGTGCCTTAGCCTTGCCTCGCCTGACAGTGCCTTGCCTTGCGTTACCCTTTCCTTGCCTTGCCGTGAATTGCCTAGCCGTGCGTTGTCGTGCATCAGCCTTGCCTTGCTTCACCGTGCCTTGCCTTGCGTTACCCTTACCTTGCCTGGCTTTCCCTTCCTTTCATTGCCTTCCGTTACTCTTTGCTTTCCTTCCGTGCATTGCCTAGCCTTGCGTTGTCGTGCCTTAGCCTTGCTTCGCCTGACAGTGCCTTGCCTTGCGTTACCCTTTCCTTGACTTGCCGTGCATTGCCTAGCCGTGCGTTAACGTGCCTTAGCCTTGTTTCCCCTTGCCGTGCCATTCCTTCCGTTACCCTTGCCTTGCCTTGCTTTCCCTTGCCTTCCTTGCCTTCCGTTACTCTTTGCTTGCCTTCCGTGCATTGCCTAGCCTTGCGTTGTCGTGCCCTAGCCTTGCCTCGCGTAACGGTGCCTTGCCTTGCGTTACCCTTTCCTTTCCTTGCCGTGCATTGGCCAGCCCTGCGTTGTCGTGCCTTAGCCTTGTTTCCCCTTACCGTGCCATTCCTTCCGTTACCCTTGCCTTCCCCTGCTTTCCCTTGCCTTCCTTGCCTTCCGTTACTCTTTGCTTGCCTTCCGTTTATTGCGTAGCCTTGCGTTGTCGTGCCTTAGCCTTGCCTCGCCTGACCGTGCCTTGCCTTGCGTTACCCTTTCCTTGCCTTGCCGTGCATTGCCTAGCCGTGCGTTGTCGTGCATCAGCCTTGCCTTGCCTCACCGTGCCTTGCCTTGCGTTACCCTTTCCTTGCCTTGCCGTGCATTGCCTAGCCGTGCGTTGCCGTGCCTTAGCCTTGTTTCCCCTTGCCGTGCCGTTCCTTCTGTTACCCTTGCCTTGCCTTGCTTTCCCTTGCCTTCCTTGCCTTCCGTTACTCTTTGCTTGCCTTCCGTGCATTGCCTAGCCTTGCGTTTTCGTGCATTCGCCTTCCTCCCCGAACCGTGCCTTGATTTGCGTTACCCTTTCCTTGTCTTGTCCTGCATTGCGTAGCCCTGTGTTGTCGTGCCTTAGCCTTGTTTCCCCTTACCGTGCCGTTCCTTTCGTTACCCTTGCCTTCCCCTGCTTTCCCTTGCCTTCCTTGCCTTCCGTTACTCTTTGCTTGCCTTCCGTGCATTGCCTAGCCTTGCGTTGTCGTGCCCTAGCCTTGCCTCGCGTAACGGTGCCTTGCCTTGCGTTACCCTTTCCTTTCCTTGCCGTGCATTGGCCAGCCCTGCGTTGTCGTGCCTTAGCCTTGTTTCCCCTTACCGTGCCATTCCTTCCGTTACCCTTGACTTCCCCTGCTTTCCCTTGCCTTCCTTGCCTTCCGTTACTCTTTGCTTGCCTTCCGTTTATTGCCTAGCCTTGCGTTGTCGTGCCTTAGCCTTGCCTCGCCTGACCGTGCCTTGCCTTGCGTTACCCTTTCCTTCCCTTGCCGTGCATTGCCTAGCCGTGCGTTGTCGTGCATTTGCCTTGTCTTGCCTCACCGTGCTTTGCCTTGCGTTACCCTTTCCTTGCCTTGCCGTGCATTGCCTAGCCCTGCATTGTCGTGCCTTAGCTTTGTTTCCCCTTACCGTGCCGTTCCTTTTGTTGCCCTTGCCTTCCCTTGCTTTCCCTTGCCTTCCTTGCCTTCCGTTACTCTTTGCTTGCCTTCCGTTCATTGCCTAGCCTTGCGTTGTCGTGCCTTAGCCTTGCCTCGCCTGACCGTGCCTTGCCTTGCGTTACCCTTTCCTTGCCTTGCCGTGCATTGCCTAGCCGTGCGTTGTCGTGCATTTGCCTTGCCTTGCCTTACAGTGCCTTGCCTTGCGTTACCCTTTCCTTGCCTGGCCGTGCATTGCCTAGCCGTGCGTTGTCGTGCATTAGCCTTGTCTTCCCTTACCGTGCCTTGCCTTGCGTTACCCTTTCCTTGCCTGGCCGTGCATTGCGTAGCCGTGCGTTGCCGTTCCTTAGCCTTCTTTCCCCTTGCCGTGCCTTGACTTTTGTTACACTTGCCTTGCCTTGCTTTGCCTTGCCTTCCTTTCCTTCCGTTACTCTTTCCTTCCCTAGCCGTGCACTGCCTAGCCTTGCGTTGTCGTGCATTAGCTTTGCCTCCCCAAACCGTGCCTTGCCTTGCGTTACCATTTCCTTGCCTTGCCCTGCATTGCCTAGCCCTGTGTTGTCGTGCCTTAATCTTGTTTGCCCTTACCGTGCCGTTCCTTCCGTTACCCTTGCCTTTCCCTGCTTTCCCTAGCCTTCCTTGCCTTCCGTTCCTCTTGGCTTGCCTTCCGTGCATTGCCAAGCCTTGCGTTGTCGTGCCTTAGCCTTGCCTCGCCTGACCGTGCCTTGCCTTGCGTTACCCTTTCCTTGCCTTGCCGTGAATTGACTAGCCGTGCGTTGTCGTGCATCAGCCTTGCCTTGCCTCACCGTGCCTTGCCTTGCGTTACCCTTACCTTGCCTTGCTTTCCCTTCCTTTCATTGCCTTCCGTTACTCTTTGCTTTCCTTCCGTGCATTGCCTAGCCTTCCGTTGTCGTGCCATAGCCTTGCCTCGCCTGACAGTGCCTTGCCTTGCGTTACCCTTTCCTTGCCTTGCCGTGCATTGCCTAGCCGTGCGTTGCCGTGCCTTAGCCTTGTTTCCCCTTGCCGTGCCATTCCTTCCGTTACCCTTGCCTTGCCTTGCTTTCCCTTGCCTTCCTTGCCTTCCGTTACTCTTTGCTTGCCTTCCGTGCATTGCCTAGCCTTGCGTTGTCGTGCCCTAGCCTTGCCTCGCGTAACGGTGCCTTGCCTTGCGTTACTCTTTCCTTTCCTTGCCGTGCATTGGCTAGCCCTGCGTTGTCGTGCCTTAGCCTTGTTTCCCCTTACCGTGCCATTCCTTCCGTTACCCTTGCCTTCCCCTGCTTTCCCTTGCCTTCCTTGCCTTCCGTTACTCTTTGCTTGCCTTCCGTTTATTGCCTAGCCTTGCGTTGTCGTGCCTTAGCCTTGCCTCGCCTGACCGTGCTTTGCCTTGCGTTACCCTTTCCTTGCCTTGCCGTGCATTGCCTAGCCGTGCGTTGTCGTGCATCAGCCTTGCCTTGCCTCACCGTGCCTTGCCTTGCGTTACCCTTTCCTTGCCTTGCCGTGCATTGCCTAGCCGTGCGTTGCCGTGCCTTAGCCTTGTTTCCCCTTGCCGTGCCGTTCCTTCTGTTACCCTTGCCTTGCCTTGCTTTCCCTTGCCTTCCTAGCCTTCCGTTACTCTTTGCTTGCCTTCCGTGCATTGCCTAGCCTTGCGTTGTCGTGCATTCGCCTTCCTCCCCAAACCGTGCCTTGCCTTGCGTTACCCTTTCCTTGCCTTGCCCTGCATTGCCTAGCCCTGTGTTGTCGTGCCTTAGCCTTGTTTCCCTTACCGTGCCGTTCCTTTCGTTACCCTTGCCTTCCCCTGCTTTCCCTTGCCTTCCTTGCCTTCCGTTACTCTTTGCTTGCCTTCCGTGCATTGCCTAGCCTTGCGTTGTCGTGCCTTAGCCTTGCCTCGCCTGACCGTGCCTTGCCTTGCGTTACCCTTTCCTTGCCTTGCCGTGCATTGCCTAGCCGTGCGTTGTCGTGCATTTGCCTTGCCTTGCCTGACCGTTCCTTGCCTTGCGTTACCCTTTCCTTACCTGGCCGTGCATTGCCTAGCCGTGCGTTTTCGTGCATTAGCCTTGTCTTGCCTTACCGTGCCTTGCCTTGCGTTACCCTTTCCTTGCCTGGCCGTGCATTGCGTAGCCGTGCGTTGCCGTTCCTTAGCCTTGTTTCCCCTTGCCGTGCCTTGCCTTTTGTTACACTTGCCTTGCCTTGCTTTGCCTTGCCTTCCTTTCCTTCCGTTACTCTTTCCTTGCCTAGCCGTGCACTGCCTAGCCTTGCGTTGTCGTGCATTAGCTTTGCCTCCCCAAACCGTGCCTTGCCTTGCGTTACCATTTCCTTGCCTTGCCCTGCATTGCCTAGCCCTGTGTTGTCGTGCCTTAGTCTTGTTTGCCCTTACCGTGCCGTTCCTTCCGTTACCCTTGCCTTCCCCTGCTTTCCCTAGCCTTCCTTGCCTTCCGTTCCTCTTTGCTTGCCTTCCGTGCATTGCCTAGCCTTGCGTTGTCGTGCCTTAGCCTTGCCTCGCCTGACCGTGCCTTGCCTTGCGTTACCCTTTCCTTGCCTTGCCGTGCATTGCCTAGCCGTGCGTTGTCGTGCATCAGCCTTGCCTTGCCTTCGTGCCTCACCGTGCCTTGCCTTGCGTTACCCTTTCCTTGCCTGGCCGTGCATTGCCTAGCCGTGCGTTGTCGTGCATTAGCCTTGTCTTGCCTTACAGTGCCTTGCCTTGCGTTACCCTTTCCTTGACTTGCCGTGCATTGCCTAGCCGTGCGTTGCCGTGCCTTAGCCTTGTTTCCCCTTGCCGTGCCTTGCCTTTTGTTACACTTGCCTTGCCTTGCTTTCCCTTGCCTTCCTTTCCTTCCGTTACTCTTTGCTTGCCTTCCGTGCATTGCCTAGCCTTGCGTTGTCGTGCATTAGCCTTGCCTCGCGTAACGGTGCCTTGCCTTGCGTTACCCTTTCCTTTCCTTGCCGTGCATTGGCCTAGCCCTGCGTTGTCGTGCCTTAGCCTTGTTTCCCCTTACCGTGCCGTTCCTTCCGTTACCCTTGCCTTCCCCTGCTTTCCCTTGCCTTCCTTGCCTTCCGTTACTCTTTGCTTGCCTTCCGTGCATTGCCTAGCCTTGCGTTGTCGTGCCTTAGCCTTGCCTCGCCTGACCGTGCCTTGCCTTGCGTTACCCTTTCCTTGCCTTGCCGTGCATTGCCTAGCCGTGCGTTGTCGTGCATCAGCCTTGCCTTGCCTCACCGTGCCTTGCCTTGCGTTACCCTTTCCTTGCCTTGCCGTGCATTGCCTAGCCGTGCGTTGCCGTGCCTTAGCCTTGTTTCCCCTTGCCGTGCCGTTCCTTCTGTTACCCTTGCCTTGCCTTGCTTTCCCTTGCCTTCCTTGCCTTCCGTTACTCTTTGCTTGCCTTCCGTGCATTGCCTAGCCTTGCGTTGTCGTGCCTTCGCCTTGCCGCGCCTTACCGTGCCTTGCCTTGCGTTACCCTTTCCTTGCCTTGCCGTGCATTGCCTAGCCTTGCGTTGTCGTGCCTTAGCCTTGTTTCCCCTTACCGTGCCGTTCCTTTCGTTACCCTTGCCTTCCCCTGCTTTCCCTTGCCTTCCTTGCCTTCCGTTACTCTTTGCTTGCCTTCCGTGCATTGCCTAGCCGTGCGTTGTCGTGCATCAGCCTTGCCTTGCGTCACCGTGCCTTGCCTTGCGTTACCCTTTCCTTGCCTTGCCCTGCATTGCCTAGCCCTGTGTTGTCGTGCCTTAGCCTTGTTTCCCCTTACCGTGCCGTTCCTTTCGTTACCCTTGCCTTCCCCTGCTTTCCCTTGCCTTCCTTGCCTTCTATTACTCTTTGCTTGCCTTCCGTGCATTGCCTAGCCTTGCGTTGTCGTGCCTTAGCCTTGCCTCGCCTGACCGTGCCTTGCCTTGAGTTACCCTTTCCTTGCCTTGCCGTGCATTGCCAAGCCGTGCGTTGTCGTGCATTTGCCTTGTCTTGCCTCACCGTGCTTTGCCTTGCGTTACCCTTTCCTTGCCTTGCCGTGCATTGCCTAGCCCTGCATTGTCGTGCCTTAGCTTTGTTTCCCCTTACCGTGCCGTTCCTTTCGTTGCCCTTGCCTTCCCTTGCTTTCCCTTGCCTTCCTTGCCTTCCTTTACACTTTGCTTGCCTTCCGTTCATTGCCTAGCCTTACGTTGTCGTGCCTTAGCCTTGACTCGCCTGACCGTGCCTTGCCTTGCGTTACCCTTTCCTTGCCATGCCGTGCAATGCCTAGCCGTGCGTTGTCGTGCATTTGCCTTGCCTTCCCTCACCGTGCCTTGCCTTGCGTTACCCTTTCCTTGCCTGCCTGTGCATTGCCTAGCCGTGCGTTGTCGTGCATCAGCCTTGCCTTGCCTCACCGTGCCTTGCCTTGCGTTACCCTTTCCTTGCCTGGCCGTGCATTGCCTAGCCGTGCGTTGCCGTGCATTAGCCTTGTCTTGCCTTACCGTGCCTTGCCTTGCGTTACCCTTTACTTGCCTGCCCGTGCATTGCGTAGCCGTGCGTTGCCGTTCCTTAGCCTTGTTTCCCCTTGCCGTGCCTTGCCTTTTGTTACACTTGCCTTGCCTTGCTTTGCCTTGCCTTCCTTTCCTTCCGTTACTCTTTCCTTGCCTAGCCGTGCACTGCCTAGCCTTGCGTTGTCGTGCATTAGCTTTGCCTCCCCAAACCGTGCCTTGCCTTGCGTTACCATTTTCTTGCCTTGCCCTGCATTGCCTAGCCCTGTGTTGTCGTGCCTTAGTCTTGTTTGCCCTTACCGTGCAGTTCCTTGGGTTACCGTTGCCTTTCCCTGCTTTCCCTAGCCTTCCTTGCCTTCCGTTCCTCTTTGCTTGCCTTTCGTGCATTGCCTAGCCTTGCGTTGTCGTGCCTTAGCCTTGCCTCGCCTGACCGTGCCTTGCCTTGCGTTACCCTTTCCTTGCCTTGCCGTGAATTGCCTAGCCGTGCGTTGTCGTGCATCAGCCTTGCCTTGCCTCACCGTGCCTTGCCTTGCGTTACCCTTACCTTACCTTGCTTTCCCTTGCCTTCCTTGCCTTCCGTTACTCTTTGCTTGCCTTCCGTGCATTGCCTAGCCTTGCGTTGTCGTGCCTTAGCCTTGCCTCGCGTAACGGTGCCTTGCCCTGCGTTACCCTTTCCTTTCCTTGCCGTGCATTGGCTAGCCCTGCGTTGTCGTGCCTTAGCCTTGTTTCCCCTTACAGTGCCGTTCCTTCCGTTACCCTTGCCTTCCCCTGCTTTCCCTTGCCTTCCTTGCCTTCCGTTACTCTTTGCTTCCCTTCCGTTTATTGCCTAGCCTTGCGTTGTCGTGCCTTAGACTTGCCGCGCCTTACCGTGCCTTGCCTTGCGTTACCCTTTCCTTGCCCTGCCGTGAATTGCCTAGCCGTGCGTTGTCGTGCATTTGCCTTGTCTTGCCTCACCGTGCTTTGCCTTGCGTTACCCTTTCCTTGCCTTGCCGCTGCATTGCCTAGCCCTGCATTGTCGTGCTTTAGCTTTGTTTCCCCTTACCGTGCCGTTCCTTTCGTTGCCCTTGCCTTCCCTTGCTTTCCCTTGCCTTCCTTGCCTTCCGTTACTCTTTGCTTGCCTTCCGTTCATTGCCTAGCCTTGCGTTGTCGTGCCTTAGCCTTGCCTCGCCTGACCGTGCCTTGCCTTGGGTTACCCTTTCCTTGCCTTGCCGTGCATTGCCTAGCCGTGCGTTGTCGTGCATTTGCCTTGCCTTCCCTCACCGTGCCTTGCCCTGCGTTACCCTTTCCTTGCCTGGCCGTGCATTGCCTAGCCGTGCGTTGTCGTGCATTAGCCTTGTCTTGCCTTACCGTACCTTGCCTTGCGTTACCCTTTCCTTGCCTGGCCGTGCATTGCGTAGCCGTGCGTTGCCGTTCCTTAGCCTTGTTTCCCCTTGCCGTGCCTTGCCTTTTGTTACACTTGCCTTGCCTTGCTTTGCCTTGCCTTCCTTTCCTTCCGTTGCTCTTTCCTTGCCTAGCCGTGCACTGCCTACCCTTGCGTTGTCGTGCATTAGCTTTGCCTCCCCAAACCGTGCCTTGCCTTGCGTTACCATTTCCTTGCCTTGCCCTGCATTGCCTAGCCCTGTGTTGTCGTGCCTTAGTCTTGTTTGCCCTTACCGTGCCGTTCCTTCCGTTACCCTTGCCTTTCCCTGCTTTCCCTAGCCTTCCTTGCCTTCCGTTCCTCTTTGCTTGCCTTCCGTGCATTGCCTAGCCTTGCGTTGTCGTGCCTTAGCCTTGCCTCGCCTGACCGTGCCTTGCCATGCGTTACCCTTTCCTTGCCTTGCCGTGAATTGCCTAGCCGTGCGTTGTCGTACATCAGCCTTGCCTTGCCTCACCGTGCTTTGCCTTGCGTTACCCTTACCTTGCCTTGCTTTCCCTTCCTTTCATTGCCTTCCGTTACTCTTTGCTTTCCTTCCGTGCATTGCCTAGCCTTGCGTTGTCGTGCCTTAGCCTTGCTTCGCCTGCCAGTGCCTTGCCTTGCGTTACACTTTCCTTGCCTTGCCGTGCATTGCCTACCCGTGCGTTGTTGTGCCTTAGCCTTGTTTCCCCTTGCCGTGCCGTTCCTTCCCTTACCCTTGCCTTGCCTTGCTTTCCCTTGCCTTCCTTGCCTTCCGTTACTCTTTGCTTGCCTTCCGTGCATTGCCTAGCCGTGCGTTGTCGTGCATCAGCCTTGCCTTGCCTCACCGTGCCTTGCCTTACTTTACCCTTTCCTTGCCTTGCCGTGCATTGCCTAGCCGTGCGTTGCCGTGCCTTAGCCTTGTTTCCCCTTGCCGTGCCGTTCCTTCTGTTACCCTTGCCTTGCCTTGCTTTCCCTTGCCTTCCTTGCCTTCCGTTACTCTTTGCTTGCCTTCCGTGCATTGCCTAGCCTTGCGTTGTCGTGCATTCGCCTTCCTCCCCAAACCATGGCTTGCCTTGCGTTACCCTTTCCTTGCCTTGCCGTGCATTGCCTAGCCGTGCGTTGCCATTCCTTAGCCTTGTTTCCCCTTGCCGTGCCTTGCCTTTTACACTTGCCTTGCCTTGCTTTCCTTGCCTTCCTTTCCTTCCGTTACTCTTTCCTTGCCTAGCCGTGCACTGCCTAGCCTTGCGTTGTCGTGCATTAGCTTTGCCTCCCCAAACCGTGCCTTGCCTTGCGTTACCATTTCCTTGCCTTGCCCTGCATTGCCTAGCCCTGTGTTGTCGTGCCTTAGTCTTGTTTGCCCTTACCGTGCCGTTCCTTCCGTTACCCTTGCCTTTCCCTGCTTTCCCTAGCCTTCCTTGCCTTCCGTTCCTCTTTGCTTGCCTTCCGTGCATTGCCTAGCCTTGCGTTGTCGTGCCTTAGCCTTGCCTCGCCTGACCGTGCTTTGCCTTGCGTTACCCTTTCCTTGCCTTGCCGTGAATTGCCTAGCCGTGCGTTGTAGTGCATCAGCCTTGCCTTGCCTCACCGTGCCTTGCCTTGCGTTAGCCTTAACTTGCCTTGCTTTCCCTTGCCTTCCTTGCCTTCCGTTACTCTTTGCTTGCCTTCCGTGCATTGCCTAGCCTTGCGTTGTCGTGCCTTAGCCTTGCCTCGCGTAACGGTGCCTTGCCTTGCGTTACCCTTTCCTTTCCTTGCCGTGCATTGGCTAGCCCTGCGTTGTCGTGCCTTAGCCTTGTTTCCCCTTACCGTGCCGTTCCTTCCGTTACCCTTGCCTTCCCCTGCTTTCCCTTGCCTTCCTTGCCTTCCGTTACTCTTTGGTTGCCTTCCGTTTATTGCCTAGGTTGCGTTGTCGTGCCTTAGCCTTGCCGCGCCTTACCGTGCCTTGCCTTGCGTTACCCTTTCCTTACCTTGCCGTGCATTGCCTAGCCTTGCGTTGTCTTGCCTTAGCCTTGCCTCGCCTGACCGTGCCTTGCCTTGCGTTACCCTTTCCTTGCCTTGCCGTGCATTGCCTAGCCGTGCGTTGTCGTGCATCAGCCTTGCCTTGCCTCACCGTGCCTTGCCTTGCGTTACCCTTTCCTTGCCTTGCCGTGCATTGCCTAGCCGTGCGTTGCCGTGCCTTAGCCTTGTTTCCCCTTGCCGTGCCGTTCCTTCTGTTACCCTTGCCTTGCCTTGCTTTCCCTTGCCTTCCTTGCCTTCCGTTACTCTTTGCTTGCCTTCCGTGCATTGCCTAGCCTTGCGTTGTCGTGCATTCGCCTTCCTCCCCAAACCGTGCCTTGCCTTGCGTTACCCTTTCCTTGCCTTGCCCTGCATTGCCTAGCCCTGTGTTATCGTGCCTTAGCCTTGTTTCCCCTTACCGTGCCGTTCCTTTCGTTACCCTTGCCTTCCCCTGCTTTCCCTTGCCTTCCTTGCCTTCCGTTACTCTTTGCTTGCCTTCCGTGCATTGCCTAGCCTTGCGTTGTCGTGCCTTAGCCTTGCTTCGCCTGACCGTGCCTTGCCTTGAGTTACCCTTTCCTTGCCTTGCCGTGCATTGCCTAGCCGTGCGTTGTCGTGCATTTGCCTTGTCTTGCCTCACCGTGCTTTGCCTTGCGTTACCCTTTCCTTGCCTTGCCGTGCATTGCCTAGCCCTACATTGTCGGGCCTTAGCTTTGTTTCCCCTTACCGTGCCGTTCCTTTCGTTGCCCTTGCCTTCCCTTGCTTTCCCTTGCCTTCCTTGCCTTCCGTTACTCTTTGCTTGCCTTCCGTTCATTGCCTAGCCTTGCGTTGTCGTGCCTTAGCCTTGCCTCGCCTGACCGTGCCTTGCCTTGCGTTACCCTTTCCTTGCCTTCCCGTGCATTGCCTAGCCGTGCGTTGTCGTGCATTTGCCTTGCCTTGCCTCACCGTGCCTTGCCTTGCGTTACCCTTTCCTTGCCTGGCCGTGCATTGCCTAGCCGTGCGTTGTCGTGCATTAGCCTTGTCTTGCCTTACCGTGCCTTGCCTTGCGTTACCCGTTCCTTGCCTGGCCGTGCATTGCGTATCCGTGCGTTGCCGTTCCTTAGCCTTGTTTCCCCTTGCCGTGCCTTGCCTTTTGTTACACTTGCCTTGCCTTGCTTTGCCTTGCCTTCCTTTCCTTCCGTTACTCTTTCCTTGCCTAGACGTGCACTGCCTAGCCTTGCGTTGTCGTGCATCAGCCTTGCCTTGCCTCACCGTGCCTTGTCTTGCGTTACCCTTACCTTGCCTTGCTTTCCCTTCCTTTCATTGCCTTCCGTTACTCTTTGCTTTCCTTCCGTGCATTGCCTAGCCTTGCGTTGTCGTGCCTTAGCCTTGCCTAGCCTGACAGTGCCTTGCCTTGCGTTACCCTTTCCTTGCCTTGCCGTGCATTGCCTAGCCGTGCGTTGCCGTGCCTTAGCCTTGTTTCCCCTTGCCGTGCCGTTCCTTCCCTTACCCTTGCCTTGCCTTGCTTTCCCTTGCCTTCCTTGCCTTCCGTTACTCTTTGCTTGCCTTCCGTGCATTGCCTAGCCTTGCGTTGTCGTGCCTTAGCCTTGCCTCGCGTAACGGTGCCTTGCCTTGCGTTACCCTTTCCTTTCCTTGCCGTGCATTGGCTAGCCCTGCGTTGTCGTGCCTTAGCCTTGTTTCCCCTTACCGTGCCGTTCCTTCCGTTACCCTTGCCTTCCCCTGCTTTCCCTTGCCTTCCTTGCCTTCCGTTACTCTTTGCTTGCCTACCGTTTATTGCCTAGCCTTGCGTTGTCGTGACTTAGCCTTGCCGCGCCTTACCGTGCCTTGCCTTGCGTTACCCTTTCCTTTCCTTGCCGTGCATTGGCTAGCCCTGCGTTGTCGTGCCTTAGCCTTGTTTCCCCTTACCGTGCCGTTCCTTCCGTTACCCTTGCCTTCTCCTGCTTTCCCTTGCCTTCCTTGCCTTCCGTTACTCTTTGCTTGCCTACCGTTTATTGCCTAGCCTTGCGTTGTCGTGCCTTAGCCTTGCCGCGCCTTACCGTGCCTTGCCTTGAGTTACCCTTTCCTTGCCTTGCCGTGCATTGCCTAGCCGTGCGTTGTCGTGCATTTGCCTTGTCTTGCCTCACCGTGCTTTGCCTTGCGTTACCCTTTCCTTGCCTTGCCGTGCATTGCCTAGCCCTGCATTGTCGTGCCTTAGCTTTGTTTCCCCTTACCGTGCCGTTCCTTTCGTTGCCCTTGCCTTCCCTTGCTTTCCCTTGCCTTCCTTGCCTTCCGTTACTCTTTGCTTGCCTACCGTTTATTGCCTAGCCTTGCGTTGTCGTGCCTTAGCCTTGCCGCGCCTTACCGTGCCTTGCCTTGCGTTACCCTTTCCTTGCCTTGCCGTGCATTGCCTAGCCTTGCGTTTTCGTGCCTTAGCCTTGCCTCGCCTGACCGTGCCTTGCCTTGCGTTACCCTTTCCTTGCCTTGCCGTGCATTGCCTAGCCGTGCGTTGTCGTGCATCAGCCTTGCCTTGCCTCACCGTGCCTTGCCTTGCGTTACCCTTTCCTTGCCTTGCCGTGCATTGCCTAGCCGTGCGTTGTCGTGCCTTAGCCTTGTTTCCCCTTGCCGTGCCGTTCCTTCTGTTACCCTTGCCTTGCCTTGCTTTCCCTTGCCTTCCGTTACTCTTTGCTTGCCTTCCGTGCATTGCCTAGCCTTGCGTTGTCGTGCATGCGCCTTCCTCCCCAAACCGTGCCTTGCCTTGCGTTACCCTTTCCTTGCCTTGCCGTGCATTGCCTAGCCGTGCGTTGCCGTGCCTTATCCTTATTTCCCCTTCCCGTGCCTTTCCTTCTGTTACCCTTGCCTTGCCTTGCTTTCCCTTGCCGTCCTTGCCTTCCGTTACTCTTTGCTTGCCTTCCGTGCATTGCCTAGCCTTGCGTTGTCGTGCATGCGCCTTCCTCCCCAAACCGTGCCTTGCCTTGCGTTACCCTTTCCTTGCCTTGCCCTGCATTGCCTAGCCCTGAGTTGTCGTGCCTGAGCCTGGTTTCCCCTTACCGTGCCGTTCCTTTCGTTACCCTTGCCTTCCCCTGCTTTCCCTTGCCTTCCTTGCCTTCCGTTACTCTTTGCTTGCCTTCCGTGCATTGCCTAGCCTTGCGTTGTCGTGCCTTAGCCTTGTCTCGCCTGACCGTGCCTTGCCTTGCGTTACCCTTTCCTTGCCTTGCCGTGCATTGCCTAGCCGTGCGTTGTCGTGCATTTGCCTTGTCTTGCCTCACCGTGCTTTGCCTTGCGTTACCCTTTCCTTGCCTTGCCGTGCATTGCCTAGCCGTGCGTTGCCGTGCCTTAGCCTTGTTTCCCGTTGCCGTGCCGTTCCTTCTGTTACCCTTGCCTTGCCTTGCTTTCCCTTGCCTTCCTTGCCTTCCGTTACTCTTTGGTTGCCTTCCGTGTATTGCCTAGCCTTGAGTTGTCGTGCATTCGCCTTCCTCCCCAAACCGTGCCTTGCCTTGCGTTACCCTTTCCTTGCCTTGCCCTGCATTGCCTAGCCCTGTGTTGTCGTGCCTTAGCCTTGTTTCCCCTTACCGTGCCGTTCCTTTCGTTACCCTTGCCTTCCCCTGCTTTCCCTTGCCTTCCTTGCCTTCCGTTACTCTTTGCTTGCCTTCCGTGCATTGCCTAGCCTTGCGTTGTCGTGCCTTAGCCTTGCCTCGCCTGACCGTGCCTTGCCTTGAGTTACCCTTTCCTTGCCTTGCCGTGCATTGCCTAGCCGTGCGTTGTCGTGCATTTGCCTTGTCTTGCCTCACCGTGCTTTGCCTTGCGTTACCCTTTCCTTGCCTTGCCGTGCATTGCCTAGCCCTGCATTGTCGTGCCTTAGCTTTGTTTCCCCTTACCGTGCCGTTCCTTTCGTTGCCCTTGCCTTCCCTTGCTTTCCCTTGCCTTCCTTGCCTTCCGTTACTCTTTGCTTGCCTTCCGTTCATTGCCTAGCCTTGCGTTGTCGTGCCTTAGCCTTGCCTCGCCTGACCGTGCCTTGCCTTGCGTTACCCGTTCCTTGCCTTGCCGTGCATTGCCTAGCCGTGCGTTGTCGTGCATTTGCCTTGCCTTGCCTCACCGTGCCTTGCCTTGCGTTACCCTTTCCTTGCCTGGCCGTGCATTGCCTAGCCGTGCGTTGTCGTGCATTAGCCTTGTCTTGCCTTACCGTACCTTGCCTTGCGTTACCCTTTCCTTGCCTGGCCGTGCATTGCGTAGCCGTGCGTTGCCGTTCCTTAGCCTTGTTTCCCCTTGCCGTGCCTTGCCTTTTGTTACACTTGCCTTGCCTTGCTTTCCTTGCCTTCCTTTCCTTCCGTTACTCTTTCCTTGCCTAGCCGTGCACTGCCTAGCCTTGCGTTGTCGTGCATTAGCTTTGCCTCCCCAAACCGTGCCTTCCCTTGCGTTACCATTTCCTTGCCTTGCCCTGCATTGCCTAGCCCTGTGTTGTCGTGCCTTAGTCTTGTTTGCCCTTACCGTGCCGTTCCTTCCGTTACCCTTGCCTTTCCCTGCTTTCCCTAGCCTTCCTTGCCTTCCGTTCCTCTTTGCTTGCCTTCCGTGCATTGCCTAGCCTTGCGTTGTCGTGCCTTAGCCTTGCCTCGCCTGACCGTGCTTTGCCTTGCGTTACCCTTTCCTTGCCTTGCCGTGAATTGCCTAGCCGTGCGTTGTCGTGCCTTAGCCTTGCCTCGCCTGACCGTGCCTTGCCTTGCGTTACCCTTACCTTGCCTTGCTTTCCCTTGCCTTCCTTGCCTTCCGTTACTCTTTGCTTGCCTTCCGTGCATTGCCTAGCCTTGCGTTGTCGTGCCTTAGCCTTGCCTCGCGTAACGGTGCCTTGCCTTGCGTTACCCTTTCCTTTCCTTGCCGTGCATTGGCTAGCCCTGCGTTGTCGTGCCTTAGCCTTGTTTCCCCTTACCGTGCCGTTCCTTCCGTTACCCTTGCCTTCCCCTGCTTTCCCTTGCCTTCCTTGCCTTCCGTTACTCTTTGCTTGCCTTCCGTTTATTGCCTAGCCTTGCGTTGTCGTGCCTTAGCCTTGCCGCGCCTTACCGTGCCTTGCCTTGCGTTACCCTTTCCTTGCCTTGCCGTGCATTGCCTAGCCTTGCTTTGTCGTGCCTTAGCCTTGCCTCGCCTGACCGTGCCTTGCCTTGCGTTACCCTTTCCTTGCCTTGCCGTGCATTGCCTAGCCGTGCGTTGTCGTGCATCAGCCTTGCCTTGCCTCACCGTGCCTTGCCTTTTGTTACCCTTTCCTTGCCTTGCCGTGCATTGCCTAGCCGTGCGTTGCCGTGCCTTAGCCTTGTTTCCCCTTGCCGTGCAGTTCCTTCTGTTACCCTTGCCTTGCCTTGCTTTCCCTTGCCTTCCTTGCCTTCCGTGACTCTTTGCTTGCCTTCCGTGCATTGCCTAGCCTTGCGTTGTCGTGCATTCGCCTTCCTCCCCAAACCGTGCCTTGCCTTGCGTTACCCTTTCCTTGCCTTGCCCTGCATTGCCTAGCCCTGTGTTATCGTGCCTTAGCCTTGTTTCCCCTTACCGTGCCGTTCCTTTCGTTACCCTTGCCTTCCCCTGCTTTCCCTTGCCTTCCTTGCCTTCCGTTACTCTTTGCTTGCCTTCCGTGCATTGCCTAGCCTTGCGTTGTCGTGCCTTAGCCTTGCTTCGCCTGACCGTGCCTTGCCTTGAGTTACCCTTTCCTTGCCTTGCCGTGCATTGCCTAGCCGTGCGTTGTCGTGCATTTGCCTTGTCTTGCCTCACCGTGCTTTGCCTTGCGTTACCCTTTCCTTGCCTTGCCGTGCATTGCCTAGCCCTGCATTGTCGTGCCTTAGCTTTGTTTCCCCTTACCGTGCCGTTCCTTTCGTTGCCCTTGCCTTCCCTTGCTTTCCCTTGCCTTCCTTGCCTTCCGTTACTCTTTGCTTGCCTTCCGTTCATTGCCTAGCCTTGCGTTGTCGTGCCTTAGCCTTGCCTCGCCTGACCGTGCCTTGCCTTGCGTTACCCTTTCCTTGCCTTGCCGTGCATTGCCTAGCCGTGCGTTGTCGTGCATTTGCCTTGCCTTGCCTCACCGTGCCTTACCTTGCGTTACCCTTTCCTTGCCTGGCCGTGCATTGCCTAGCCGTGCGTTGTCGTGCATTAGCCTTGTCTAGCCTTACCGTGCCTTGCCTTGCGTTACCCTTTCCTTGCATGGCCGTGCATTGCGTAGCCGTGCGTTGCCGTTCCTTAGCCTTGTTTCCCCTTGCCGTGCCTTGCCTTTTGTTACACTTGCCTTGCCTTGCTTTGCCTTGCCTTCCTTTCCTTCCGTTACTCTTTCCTTGCCTAGACGTGCACTGCCTAGCCTTGCGTTGTCGTGCATTAGCTTTGCCTCCCCAAACCGTGCCTTGCCTTGCATTACCATTTCCTTGCCTTGCCCTGCATTGCCTAGCCCTGTGTTGTCGTGCCTTAGTCTTGTTTGCCCTTACCGTGCCGTTCCTTCCGTTACCCTTGCCTTTCCCTGCTTTCCCTAGCCTTCCTTGCCTTCCGTTCCTCTTTGCTTGCCTTCCGTGCATTGCCTAGCCTTGCGTTGTCGTGCCTTAGCCTTGCCTCGCCTGACCGTGCCTTGCCTTGCGTTACCCTTTCCTTGCCTTGCCGTGAATTGCCTAGCCGTGCGTTGTCGTGCATCAGCCTTGCCTTGCCTCACCGTGCCTTGCCTTGCGTTACCCTTACCTTGCCTTGCTTTCCCTTCCTTTCATTGCCTTCCGTTACTCTTTGCTTTCCTTCCGTGCATTGCCTAGCCTTGCGTTGTCGTGCCTTAGCCTTGCCTCGCCTGACAGTGCCTTGCCTTGCGTTACCCTTTCCTTGCCTTGCCGTGCATTGCCTAGCCGTGCGTTGCCGTGCCTTAGCCTTGTTTCCCCTTGCCGTGCCGTTCCTTCCGTTACCCTTGCCTTGCCTTGCTTTCCCTTGCCTTCCTTGCCTTCCGTTACTCTTTGCTTGCCTTCCGTGCATTGCCTAGCCTTGCGTTGTCGTGCCTTAGCCTTGCCTCGCGTAACGGTGCCTTGCCTTGCGTTACCCTTTCCTTTCCTTGCCGTGCATTGGCTAGCCCTGCGTTGTCGTGCCTTAGCCTTGTTTCCCCTTACCGTGCCGTTCCTTCCGTTACCCTTGCCTTCCCCTGCTTTCCCTTGCCTTCCTTGCCTTCCGTTACTCTTTGCTTGCCTTCCGTTTATTGCCTAGCCTTGCGTTGTCGTGCCTTAGCCTTGCCGCGCCTTACCGTGCCTTGCCTTGCGTTACCCTTTCCTTGCCTTGCCGTGCATTGCCTAGCCTTGCGTTGTCGTGCCTTAGCCTTGCCTCGCCTGACCGTGCCTTGCCTTGCGTTACCCTTTCCTTGCCTTGCCGTGCATTGCCTAGCCGTGCGTTGTCGTGCATCAGCCTTGCCTTGCCTCACCGTGCCTTGCCTT
This sequence comes from Macrotis lagotis, assembly GCF_037893015.1. Lineage (NCBI taxonomy): Eukaryota > Metazoa > Chordata > Mammalia > Peramelemorphia > Peramelidae > Macrotis > Macrotis lagotis. The sequence continues at coordinate 112,704 of NW_027422213.1, forward strand.
GCGTTAGCCTTGCGTTGTCGTGCCTTAGCCTTGCCTCGCGTAACGGTGCCTTGCCTTGCGTTACCCTTTCCTTGCCTTGCCCTGCATTGCCTAGCCCTGTGTTGTCGTGCCTTAGCCTTGTTTCCCCTTACCGTGCCGTTCCTTTCGTTACCCTTGCCTTCCCCTGCTTTCCCTTGCCTTCCTTGCCTTCTGTTACTCTTTGCTTGCCTTCCGTGCATTGCCTAGCCTTGCGTTGTCGTGCCTTACCTTGCCTCGCCTGACCGTGCCTTGCCTTGAGTTACCCTTTCCTTGCCTTGCCGTGCATTGCCTAGCCGTGCGTTGTCGTGCATTTGCCTTGTCTTGCCTCACCGTGCTTTGCCTTGCGTTACCCTTTCCTTGCCTTGCCGTGCATGGCCTAGCCCTGCATCGTCGTGCCTTAGCTTTATTTCCCCTTACCGTGCCGTTCCTTTCGTTGCCCTTGCCTTCCCTTGCTTTCCCTTCCCTTCCTTGCCTTCCGTTACTCTTTGCTTGCCTTCCGTTCATTGCCTAGCCTTGCGTTGTCGTGCCTTAGCCTTGCCTCGCCTGACCGTGCCTTGCCTTGCGTTACCCTTTCCTTGCCTTGCCGTGCATTGCCTAGCCGTGCGTTGTCGTGCATCAGCCTTGCCTTGCCTCACCGTGCCTTGCCTTGCGTTCCCCTTCCTTGCCTTGCCGTGCATTGCCTAGCCGTGCGTTGCCGTGCCTTAGCCTTGTTTCCCCTTGCCGTGCCGTTCCTTCTGTTACCCTTGCTTGCCTTGCTTTCCCTTGCCTTCCTTGCCTTCCGTTACTCTTTGCTTGCCTTCCGTGCATTGCCTAGCCTTGCGTTGTCGTGCATTCGCCTTCCTCCCCAAACCGTGCCTTGCCTTGCGTTACCCTTTCATTGCCTTGCCCTGCATTGCCTAGCCCTGTGTTGTCGTGCCTTAGCCTTGTTTCCCCTTACCGTGCCGTTCCTTTCGTTACCCTTGCCTTCCCCTGCTTTCCCTTGCCTTCCTTGCCTTCCGTTACTCTTTGCTTGCCTTCCGTGCATTGCCTAGCCTTGCGTTGTCGTGCCTTAGCCTTGCCTCGCCTGACGGTGCCTTGCCTTGAGTTACCCTTTCCTTGCCTTGCCGTGCATTGCCTAGCCGTGCGTTGTCGTGCATTTGCCTTGTCTTGCCTCACCGTGCTTTGCCTTGCGTTACCCTTTCCTTGCCTTGCCGTGAATTGCCTAGCCCTGCATTGTCGTGCCTTAGCTTTGTTTCCCCTTACCGTGCCGTTCCTTTCGTTGCCCTTGCCTTCCCTTGCTTTCCCTTGCCTTCCTTGCCTTCCGTTACTCTTTGCTTGCCTTCCGTTCATTGCCTAGCCTTGCGTTGTCGTGCCTTAGCCTTGCCTCGCCTGACCGTGCCTTGCCTTGCGTTACCCTTTCCTTGCCTTGCCGTGCATTGCCTAGCCGTGCGTTGTCGTGCATTTGCCTTGCCTTGCCTCACCGTGCCTTGCCTTGCGTTACCCTTTCCTTGCCTGGCCGTGCATTGCCTAGGCGTGCGTTGTCGTGCATTAGCCTTGTCTTGCCTTACAGTGCCAGACCTTGCGTTACCCTTTCCTTGCCTGGCCGTGCATTGCGTAGCCGTGCGTTGCCGTTCCTTAGCCTTGTTTCCCGTTGCCGTGCCTTGCCTTTTGTTACACTTGCCTTGCCTTGCTTTGCTTTGCCTTCCTTTCCTTCCGTTACTCTTTCCTTGCCTAGCCGTGCACTGCCTAGCCTTGCGTTGTCGTGCATTTGCCTTGCCTCCCCAAACCGTGCTTGCCTTGCGTTACCCTTTCCTTGCCTTGCCCTGCATTGCCTAGCCCTGTGTTGTCGTGCCTTAGCTTTGTTTCCCCTTACCGTGCCGTTCCTTTCGTTGCCCTTGCCTTCCCTTGCTTTCCCTTGCCTTCCTTGCCTTCCGTTACTCTTTGCTTGCCTTCCGTGCATTGCCTAGCCTTGCGTTGTCGTGCCTTAGCCTTGCCTCGCCTACCGTGCCTTGCCTTGCGTTACCCTTTCCTTGCCTTGCCGTGCATTGCCTAGCCTGCGTTGTCGTGCCTTAGCCTTGCCTCGCCTGACCGTGCCTTGCCTTGCGTTACCCTTTGCTTGCCTTGCCGTGCATTGCCTAGCCGTGCGTTGTCGTGCATCAGCCTTGCCTTGCCTCACCGTGCCTTGCCTTGCGTTACCCTTTCCTTGCCTTGCCGTGCATTGCCTAGCCGTGCGTTGCCGTGCCTTAGCCTTGTTTCCCCTTGCCGTGCAGTTCCTTCTGTTACCCTTGCCTTGCCTTGCTTTCCCTTGCCTTCCTTGCCTTCCGTGACTCTTTGCTTGCCTTCCGTGCATTGCCTAGCCTTGCGTTGTCGTGCATTCGCCTTCCTCCCCAAACCGTGCCTTGCCTTGCGTTACCCTTTCCTTGCCTTGCCCTGCATTGCCTAGCCCTGTGTTATCGTGCCTTAGCCTTGTTTCCCCTTACCGTGCCGTTCCTTTGGTTACCCTTGCCTTCCCCTGCTTTCCCTTGCCTTCCTTGCCTTCTTTACTCTTTGCTTGCCTTCCGTGCATTGCCTAGCCTTGCGTTGTCGTGCCTTAGCCTTGCCTCGCCTGACCGTGCCTTGCCTTGAGTTACCCTTTCCTTGCCTTGCCGTGCATTGCCTAGCCGTGCGTTGTCGTGCATTTGCCTTGTCTTGCCTCACCGTGCTTTGCCTTGCGTTACCCTTTCCTTGCCTTGCCGTGCATTGCCTAGCCCTGCATTGTCGTGCCTTAGCTTTGTTTCCCCTTACCGTGCCGTTCCTTTCGTTGCCCTTGCCTTCCCTTGCTTTCCCTTGCCTTCCTTGCCTTCCGTTACTCTTTGCTTGCCTTCCGTTCATTGCCTAGCCTTGCGTTGTCGTGCCTTAGCCTTGCCTCGCCTGACCGTGCCTTGCCTTGCGTTACCCTTTCCTTGCCTTGCCGTGCATTGCCTAGCCGTGCGTTGTCGTGCATTTGCCTTGCCTTGCCTCACCGTGCCTTGCCTTGCGTTACCCTTTCCTTGCCTGGCCGTGCATTGCCTAGCCGTGCGTTGTCGTGCATTAGCCTTGTCTTGCCTTACCGTGCCTTGCCTTGCGTTACCCTTTCCTTGCCTGGCCGTGCATTGCGTAGCCGTGCGTTGCCGTTCCTTAGCCTTGTTTCCCCTTGCCGTGCCTTGCCTTTTGTTACACTTGCCTTGCCTTGCTTTGCCTTGCCTTCCTTTCCTTCCGTTACTCTTTCCTTGCCTAGCCGTGCACTGCCTAGCCTTGCGTTGTCGTGCTTTAGCTTTGCCTCCCCAAACCGTGCCTTGCCTTGCGTTACCATTTTCTTGCCTTGCCCTGCATTGCCTAGCCCTGTGTTGTCGTGCCTTAGTCTTGTTTGCCCTTACCGTGCAGTTCCTTCCGTTACCCTTGCCTTTCCCTGCTTTCCCTAGCCTTCCTTGCCTTCCGTTCCTCTTTGCTTGCCTTCCGTGCATTGCCTAGCCTTGCGTTGTCGTGCCTTAGCCTTGCCTCGCCTGACCGTGCCTTGCCTTGCGTTACCCTTTCCTTGCCTTGCCGTGAATTGCCTAGCCGTGCGTTGTCGTGCATCAGCCTTGCCTTGCCTCACCGTGCTTTGCCTTGCGTTACCCTTACCTTGCCTTGCTTTCCCTTCCTTTCATTGCCTTCCGTTACTCTTTGCTTTCCTTCCGTGCATTGCCTAGCCTTGCGTTGTCGTGCCTTAGCCTTGCCTCGCCTGACAGTGCCTTGCCTTGCGTTACCCTTTCATTGCCTTGCCGTGCATTGCCTAGCCGTGCGTTGCCGTGCCTTAGCCTTGTTTCCCCTTGCCGTGCCGTTCCTTCCGTTACCCTTGCCTTGCCTTGCTTTCCCTTGCCTTCCTTGCCTTCCGTTACTCTTTGCTTGCCTTCCGTGCATTGCCTAGCCTTGCGTTGTCGTGCCTTAGCCTTGCCTCGCGTAACGGTGCCTTGCCTTGCGTTACCCTTTCCTTTCCTTGCCGTGCATTGGCTAGCCCTGCGTTGTCGTGCCTTAGCCTTGTTTCCCCTTACCGTGCCGTTCCTTCCGTTACCCTTGCCTTCCCCTGCTTTCCCTTGCCTTCCTTGCCTTCCGTTACTCTTTGCTTGCCTTCCGTTTATTGCCTAGCCTTGCGTTGTCGTGCCTTAGCCTTGCCGCGCCTTACCGTGCCTTGCCTTGCGTTACCCTTTCCTTGCCTTGCCGTGCATTGCCTAGCCTTGCGTTGTCGTGCCTTAGCCTTGCCTCGCCTGACCGTGCCTTGCCTTGCGTTACCCTTTCCTTGCCTTGCCGTGCATTGCCTAGCCGTGCGTTGTCGTGCATCAGCCTTGCCTTGCCTCACCGTGCCTTGCCTTGCGTTACCCTTACCTTGCCTTCCTTGCCTTCCGTTACTCTTTGCTTGCCTTCCGTGCATTGCCTAGCCTTGCGTTGTCGTCCTTGCCTCGCGTAACGGTGCCTTGCCTTGCGTTACCCTTTTGCCTTGCCCTGCATTGCCTAGCCCTGTGTTGTCGTGCCTTAGCCTTGTTTCCCCTTACCGTGCCGTTCCTTTCGTTACCCTTGCCTTCCCCTGCTTTCCCTTGCCTTCCTTGCCTTCTGTTACTCTTTGCTTGCCTTCCGTGCATTGCCTAGCCTTGCGTTGTCGTGCCTTACCTTGCCTCGCCTGACCGTGCCTTGCCTTGAGTTACCCTTTCCTTGCCTTGCCGTGCATTGCCTAGCCGTGCGTTGTCGTGCATTTGCCTTGTCTTGCCTCACCGTGCTTTGCCTTGCGTTACCCTTTCCTTGCCTTGCCGTGCATGGCCTAGCCCTGCATCGTCGTGCCTTAGCTTTATTTCCCCTTACCGTGCCGTTCCTTTCGTTGCCCTTGCCTTCCCTTGCTTTCCCTTCCCTTCCTTGCCTTCCGTTACTCTTTGCTTGCCTTCCGTTCATTGCCTAGCCTTGCGTTGTCGTGCCTTAGCCTTGCCTCGCCTGACCGTGCCTTGCCTTGCGTTACCCTTTCCTTGCCTTGCCGTGCATTGCCTAGCCGTGCGTTGTCGTGCATCAGCCTTGCCTTGCCTCACCGTGCCTTGCCTTGCGTTCCCCTTCCTTGCCTTGCCGTGCATTGCCTAGCCGTGCGTTGCCGTGCCTTAGCCTTGTTTCCCCTTGCCGTGCCGTTCCTTCTGTTACCCTTGCCTTGCCTTGCTTTCCCTTGCCTTCCTTGCCTTCCGTTACTCTTTGCTTGCCTTCCGTGCATTGCCTAGCCTTGCGTTGTCGTGCATTCGCCTTCCTCCCCAAACCGTGCCTTGCCTTGCGTTACCCTTTCATTGCCTTGCCCTGCATTGCCTAGCCCTGTGTTGTCGTGCCTTAGCCTTGTTTCCCCTTACCGTGCCGTTCCTTTCGTTACCCTTGCCTTCCCCTGCTTTCCCTTGCCTTCCTTGCCTTCCGTTACTCTTTGCTTGCCTTCCGTGCATTGCCTAGCCTTGCGTTGTCGTGCCTTAGCCTTGCCTCGCCTGACGGTGCCTTGCCTTGAGTTACCCTTTCCTTGCCTTGCCGTGCATTGCCTAGCCGTGCGTTGTCGTGCATTTGCCTTGTCTTGCCTCACCGTGCTTTGCCTTGCGTTACCCTTTCCTTGCCTTGCCGTGAATTGCCTAGCCCTGCATTGTCGTGCCTTAGCTTTGTTTCCCCTTACCGTGCCGTTCCTTTCGTTGCCCTTGCCTTCCCTTGCTTTCCCTTGCCTTCCTTGCCTTCCGTTACTCTTTGCTTGCCTTCCGTTCATTGCCTAGCCTTGCGTTGTCGTGCCTTAGCCTTGCCTCGCCTGACCGTGCCTTGCCTTGCGTTACCCTTTCCTTGCCTTGCCGTGCATTGCCTAGCCGTGCGTTGTCGTGCATTTGCCTTGCCTTGCCTCACCGTGCCTTGCCTTGCGTTACCCTTTCCTTGCCTGGCCGTGCATTGCCTAGCCGTGCGTTGTCGTGCATTAGCCTTGTCTTGCCTTACAGTGCCAGACCTTGCGTTACCCTTTCCTTGCCTGGCCGTGCATTGCGTAGCCGTGCGTTGCCGTTCCTTAGCCTTGTTTCCCGTTGCCGTGACTTGCCTTTTGTTACACTTGCCTTGCCTTGCTTTGCTTTGCCTTCCTTTCCTTCCGTTACTCTTTCCTTGCCTAGCCGTGCACTGCCTAGCCTTGCGTTGTCGTGCATTTGCCTTGTCTTGCCTCACCGTGCTTTGCCTTGCGTTACCCTTTCCTTGCCTTGCCCTGCATTGCCTAGCCCTGCATTGTCGTGCTTTAGCTTTGTTTCCCCTTACCGTGCCGTTCCTTTCGTTGCCCTTGCCTTCCCTTGCTTTCCCTTGCCTTCCTTGCCTTCCGTTACTCTTTGCTTGCCTTCCGTTTATTGCCTAGCCTTGCGTTGTCGTGCCTTAGCCTTGCCGCGCCTTACCGTGCCTTGCCTTGCGTTTCCCTTTCCTTGCCTTGCCGTGCATTGCCTAGCCTTGCGTTGTCGTGCCTTAGCCTTGCCTCGCCTGACCGTGCCTTGCCTTGCGTTACCCTTTGCTTGCCTTGCCGTGCATTGCCTAGCCGTGCGTTGTCGTGCATCAGCCTTGCCTTGCCTCACCGTGCCTTGCCTTGCGTTACCCTTTCCTTGCCTTGCCCTGCATTGCCTAGCCCTGTGTTGTCGTGCCTTAGCCTTGTTTCCCCTTACCGTGCCGTTCCTTTCGTTACCCTTGCCTTCCCCTGCTTTCCCTTGCCTTCCTTGCCTTCCGTTACTCTTTGCTTGCCTTCCGTGCATTGCCTAGCCTTGCGTTGTCGTGCCTTAGCCTTGCCTCGCCTGACCGTGCCTTGCCTTGAGTTACCCTTTCCTTGCCTTGCCGTGCATTGCCTAGCCGTGCGTTGTCGTGCATTTGCCTTGTCTTGCCTCACCGTGCTTTGCCTTGCGTTACCCTTTCCTTGCCTTGCCGTGCATTGCCTAGCCCTGCATTGTCGTGCCTTAGCTTTGTTTCCCCTTACCGTGCCGTTCCTTTCGTTGCCCTTGCCTTCCCTTGCTTTCCCTTGCCTTCCTTTCCTTCCGTTACTCTTTCCTTGCCTAGCCGTGCACTGCCTAGCCTTGCGTTGTCGTGCATTAGCTTTGCCTCCCCAAACCGTGCCTTGCCTTGCGTTACCATTTCCTTGCCTTGCCCTGCATTGCCTAGCCGTGTGTTGTCGTGCCATAGTCTTGTTTGCCCTTACCGTGCAATTCCTTCCGTTACCCTTGCCTTTCCCTGCTTTCCCTAGCCTTCCTTGCCTTCCGTTCCTCTTTGCTTGCCTTCCGTGCATTGCCTAGCCTTGCGTTGTCGTGCCTTAGCCTTGCCTCGCCTGACCGTGCCTTGCCTTGCGTTACCCTTTCCTTGCCTTGCCGTGAATTGCCTAGCCGTGCGTTGTCGTGCATCAGCCTTGCCTTGCCTCACCGTGCCTTCCCTTGCGTTACCCTTACCTTGCCTTGCTTTCCCTTCCTTTCATTGCCTTCCGTTACTCTTTGTTTCCTTCCGTGCATTGCCTAGCCTTGCGTTGTCGTGCCTTAGCCTTGCCTCGCCTGACAGTGCCTTGCCTTGCGTTACCCTTTCCTTGCCTTGCCGTGCATTGCCTAGGGGTGCGTTGCCGTGCCTTAGCCTTGTTTCCCCTTGCCGTGCCGTTCCTTCCGTTACCCTTGCCTTGCCTTGCTTTCCCTTGCCTTCCTTGCCTTCCGTTACTCTTTGCTTGCCTTCCGTGCATTGCCTAGCCTTGCGTTGTCGTGCCTTAGCCTTGCCTCGCCTGACCGTGCCTTGCCTTCAGTTACCCTTTCCTTGCCTTGCCGTGCATTGCCTAGCCGTGCGTTGTCGTGCATTTGCCTTGTCTTGCCTTACCGTGCTTTGCCTTGCGTTACCCTTTCCTTGCCTTGCCGTGCATTGCCTAGCCGTGCGTTGCCGTGCCTTAGCCTTGTTTCCCCTTCCCGTGCCGTTCCTTCTGTTACCCTTACCTTGCCTTGCTTTCCCTTGCCTTCCTTGCCTTCCGTTACTCTTTGCTTGCCTTCCGTGCATTGCCTAGCCTTGCGTTGTCGTGCATTCGCCTTCCTCCCCAAACCGTGCCTTGCCTTGCGTTACCCTTTCCTTGCCTGGCCGTGCATTGCCTAGCCGTGCGTTGTCGTGCATTAGCCTTGTCTTGCCTTACCGTGCCAGACCTTGCGTTACCCTTTCCTTGCCTGGCCGTGCATTGCGTAGCCGTGCGTTGCCGTTCCTTAGCCTTGTTTCCCCTTGCCGTGCCTTGCCTTTTGTTACACTTGCCTTGCCTTGCTTTGCCTTGCCTTCCTTTCCTTCCGTTACTCTTTCCTTGCCTAGCCGTGCACTGCCTAGCCTTGCGTTGTCGTGCATTAGCTTTGCCTCCCCAAACCGTGCCTTGCCTTGCGTTACCATTTCCTTGCCTTGCCCTGCATTGCCTAGCCCTGCATTGTCGTGCCTTAGCTTTGTTTCCCCTTACCGTGCCGTTCCTTTCGTTGCCCTTGCCTTCCCTTGCTTTCCCTTGCCTTCCTTGCCTTCCGTTACTTTTTGCTTGCCTTCCGTTCATTGCCTAGCCTTGCGTTGTCGTGCCTTAGCCTTGCCTCGCCTGACCGTGCCTTGCCTTGCGTTACCCTTTCCTTGCCTTGCCGTGAATTGCCTAGCCGTGCGTTGTCGTGCATTTGCCTTGCCTTCCCTCACCGTGCCTTGCCTTGCGTTACCCTTTCCTTGCCTGGCCGTGCATTGCCTAGCCGTGCGTTGTCGTGCATTAGCCTTGTCTTGCCTTACCGTGCCTTGCCTTGCGTTACCCTTTCCTTGCCTGGCCGTGCATTGCATAGCCGTGCGTTGCCGTTCCTTAGCCTTGTTTCCCCTTGCCGTGCCTTGCCTTTTACACTTGCCTTGCCTTGCTTTCCTTGCCTTCCTTTCCTTCCGTTACTCTTTCCTTGCCTAGCCGTGCACTGCCTAGCCTTGCGTTGTCGTGCATTAGCTTTGCCTCGCCAAACCGTGCCTTGCCTTGCGTTACCATTTCCTTGCCTTGCCCTGCATTGCCTAGCCCTGTGTTGTCGTGCCTTAGTCTTGTTTGCCCTTACCGTGCCGTTCCTTCCGTTACCCTTGCCTTTCCCTGCTTTCCCTAGCCTTCCTTGCCTTCCGTTCCTCTTTGCTTGCCTTCCGTGCATTGCCTAGCCTTGCGTTGTCGTGCCTTAGCCTTGCCTCGCCTGACCGTACTTTGCCTTGCGTTACCCTTTCCTTGCCTTGCCGTGAATTGCCTAGCCGTGCGTTGTCGTGCATCAGCCTTGCCTTGCTTCACCGTGCCTTGCCTTGCGTTACCCTTACCTTGCCTTGCTTTCCCTTGCCTTCCTTGCCTTCCGTTACTCTTTGCTTGCCTTCCGTGCATTGCCTAGCCTTGCGTTGTCGTGCCTTAGCCTTGCCTGGCGTAACGGTGCCTTGCCTTGCGTTACCCTTTCCTTTCCTTGCCGTGCATTGGCTAGCCCTGCGTTGTCGTGCCTTAGCCTTGTTTCCCCTTACCGTGCCGTTCCTTCCGTTACCCTTGCCTTCCCCTGCTTTCCCTTGCCTTCCTTGCCTTCCGTTACTCTTTGCTTGCCTTCCGTTTATTGCCTAGCCTTGCGTTGTCGTGCCTTAGCCTTGCCGCGCCTTACCGTGCCTTGCCTTGCGTTACCCTTTCCTTGCCTTGCCGTGCATTGCCTAGCCTTGCGTTGTCGTGCCTTAGCCTTGCCTCGCCTGACCGTGCCTTGCCTTGCGTTACCCTTTCCTTGCCTTTCCGTGCATTGCCTAGCCGTGCGTTGCCGTGCCTTAGCCTTGTTTCCCCTTGCCGTGCCGTTCCTTCTGTTACCCTTGCCTTGCCTTGCTTTCCCTTGCCTTCCTTGCCTTCCGTTACTCTTTGCTTGCCTTCCGTGCATTGCCTAGCCGTGCGTTGTCGTGCATTTGCCTTGTCTTGCCTCACCGTGCTTTGCCTTGCGTTACCCTTTCCTTGCCTTGCCGTGCATTGCCTAGCCCTGCATTGTCGTGCCTTAGCTTTGTTTCCCCTTACCGTGCCGTTCCTTTCGTTGCCCTTGCCTTCCCTTGCTTTCCCTTGCCTTCCTTGCCTTCCGTTACTCTTTGCTTGCCTTCCGTTCATTGCCTAGCCTTGCGTTGTCGTGCCTTAGCCTTGCCTCGCCTGACCGTGCCTTGCCTTGCGTTACCCTTTCCTTGCCTTGCCGTGCATTGCCTAGCCGTGCGTTGTCGTGCATTTGCCTTGCCTTGCCTCACCGTGCCTTGCCTTGCGTTACCCTTTCCTTGCCTGGCCGTGCATTGCCTAGCCGGTGCGTTGTCGTGCATTAGCCTTGTCTTGCCTTACCGTGCCTTGCCTTGCGTTACCCGTTCCTTGCCTGGCCGTGCATTGCGTAGCCGTGCGTTGCCGTTCCTTAGCCTTGTTTCCCCTTGCCGTGCCTTGCCTTTTGTTACACTTGCCTTGCCTTGCTTTGCCTTGCCTTCCTTTCCTTCCGTTACTCTTTCCTTGCCTAGACGTGCACTGCCTAGCCTTGCGTTGTCGTGCATCAGCCTTGCCTTGCCTCACCGTGCCTTGCCTTGCGTTACCCTTACCTTGCCTTGCTTTCCCTTCCTTTCATTTCCTTCCGTTACTCTTTGCTTTCCTTCCGTGCATTGACTAGCCTTGCGTTGTCGTGCCTTAGCCTTGCCTCGCCTGACAGTGCCTTGCCTTGCGTTACCCTTTCCTTGCCTTGCCGTGCATTGCCTAGCCGTGCGTTGCCGAGCCTTAGCCTTGTTTCCCCTTGCCGTGCCGTTCCTTCCGTAACCCTTGCCTTGCCTTGCTTTCCCTTGCCTTCCTTGCCTTCCGTTACTCTTTGCTTGCCTTCCGTGCATTGCCTAGCCTTGCGTTGTCGTGCCTTAGCCTTTCCTCGCGTAAGGGTGCCTTGCCTTGCGTTACCCTTTCCTTTCCTTGCCGTGCATTGGCTAGCCCTGCGTTGTCGTGCCTTAGCCTTGTTTCCCCTTACCGTGCCGTTCCTTCCGTTACCCTTGCCTTCCCCTGCTTTCCCTTGCCTTCCTTGCCTTCCGTTACTCTTTGCTTGCCTTCCGTTTATTGCCTAGCCTTGCGTTGTCGTGCCTTAGCCTTGCCGCGCCTTACCGTGCCTTGCCTTGCGTTACCCTTTCCTTGCCTTGCCGTGCATTGCCTAGCCTTGCGTTGTCGTGCCTTAGCCTTGCCTCGCCTGACCGTGCATTGCCTTGCGTTACCCTTTCCTTGCCTTGCCGTGCATTGCCTAGCCGTGCGTTGTCGTGCATCAGCCTTGCCTTGCCTCACCGTGCCTTGCCTTGCGTTACCCTTTCCTTGCCTTGCCCTGCATTGCCTAGCCCTGTGTTGTCGTGCCTTAGCCTTGTTTCCCCTTACCGTGCCGTTCCTTTCGTTACCCTTGCCTTCCCCTGCTTTCCCTTGCCTTCCTTGCCTTCTGTTACTCTTTGCTTGCCTTCCGTGCATTGCCTAGCCTTGCGTTGTCGTGCCTTAGCCTTGCCTCGCCTGACCGTGCCTTGCCTTGAGTTACCCTTTCCTTGCCTTGCCGTGCATTGCCTAGCCGTGCGTTGCCGTGCCTTAGCCTTGTTTCCCCTTGCCGTGCCGTTCCTTCTGTTACCCTTGCCTTGCCTTGCTTTCCCTTGCCTTCCTTGCCTTCCGTTACTCTTTGCTTGCCTTCCGTGCATTGCCTAGCCTTGCGTTGTCGTGCATTTGCCTTGCCTTCCCTCACCGTGCCTTGCCTTGCGTTACCCTTTCCTTGCCTGGCCTTGCATTGCCTAGCCGTGCGTTGTCGTGCATTAGCCTTGTCTTGCCTTACCGTGCCTTGCCTTGCGTTACCCTTTCCTTGCCTGGCCGTGCATTGCATAGCCGTGCGTTGCCGTTCCTTAGCCTTGTTTCCCCTTGCCGTGCCTTGCCTTTTGTTACACTTGCCTTGCCTTGCTTTGCCTTGCCTTCCTTTCCTTCCGTTACTCTTTCCTTGCCTAGCCGTGCACTGCCTAGCCTTGCGTTGTCGTGCATTAGCTTTGCCTCCCCAAACCGTGCCTTGCCTTGCGTTACCATTTCCTTGCCTTGCCCTGCATTGCCTAGCCCTGTGTTTTCGTGCCTTAGTCTTGTTTGCCCTTACCGTGCCGTTCCTTCCGTTACCCTTGCCTTTCCCTGCTTTCCCTAGCCTTCCTTGCCTTCCGTTCCTCTTTGCTTGCCTTCCGTGCATTGCCTAGCCTTGCGTTGTCGTGCCTTAGCCTTGCCTCGCCTGACCGTGCTTTGCCTTGCGTTACCCTTTCCTTGCCTTGCCGTGAATTGCCTAGCCGTGCGTTGTCGTGCATCAGCCTTGCCTTGCCTCACCGTGCCTTGCCTTCCGTTACCCTTACCTTGCCTTGCTTTCCCTTGCCTTCCTTGCCTTCCGTTACTCTTTGCTTGCCTTCCGTGCATTGCCTAGCCTTGCGTTGTCGTGCCTTAGCCTTGCCTCGCGTAACGGTGCCTTGCCTTGCGTTACCCTTTCCTTTCCTTGCCGTGCATTGGCTAGCCCTGCGTTGTCGTGCCTTAGCCTTGTTTCCCCTTACCGTGCCGTTCCTTCCGTTACCCTTGCCTTCCCCTGCTTTCCCTTGCCTTCCTTGCCTTCCGTTACTCTTTGCTTGCCTTCCGTTTATTGCCTAGCCTTGCGTTGTCGTGCCTTAGCCTTGCCGCGCCTTACCGTGCCTTGCCTTGCGTTACCCTTTCCTTGCCTTGCCGTGCATTGCCTAGCCTTGCGTTGTCGTGCCTTAGCCTTGCCTCGCCTGACCGTGCCTTGCCTTGCGTTACCCTTTCCTTGCCTTGCCGTGCATTGCCTAGCCGTGCGTTGTCGTGCATCAGCCTTGCCTTGCCTCACCGTGCCTTGCCTTGCGTTACCCTTTCCTTGCCTTGCCCTGCATTGCCTAGCCCTGTGTTGTCGTGCCTTAGCCTTGTTTCCCCTTACCGTACCGTTCCTTTCGTTACCCTTGCCTTCCCCTGCTTTCCCTTGCCTTCCTTGCCTTCCGTTACTCTTTGCTTGCCTTCCGTGCATTGCCTAGCCTTGCGTTGTCGTGCCTTAGCCTTGCCTCGCATGACCGTGCCTTGCCTTGAGTTACACTTTCCTTGCCTTGCAGTGCATTGCCTAGCCGTGCGTTGTCGTGCATTTGCCTTGTCTTGCCTCACCGTGCTTTGCCTTGCGTTACCCTTTCCTTGCCTTGCCGTGCATTGCCTAGCCCTGCATTGTCGTGCCTTAGTTTTGTTTCCCCTTACCGTGCCGTTCCTTTCGTTGCCCTTGCCTTCCCTTGCTTTCCCTTGCCTTCCTTGCCTTCCTTTACTCTTTGCTTGCCTTCCGTTCATTGCCTAGCCTTGCGTTGTCGTGCCTTAGCCTTGCCTCGCCTGACCGTGCCTTGCCTTGCGTTACCCTTTCCTTGCCATGCCGTGCATTGGCTAGCCGTGCGTTGTCGTGCATTTGCCTTGCCTTGCCTCACCGTGCCTTGCCTTGCGTTACCCTTTCCTTGCCTGGCCGTGCATTGCCTAGCCGTGCGTTGTCGTGCATTAGCCTTGTCTTGCCTTACCGTGCCTTGCCTTGCGTTACCCTTTCCTTGCCTGGCCGTGCATTGCCTAGCCGTGCGTTGCCGTGCCTTAGCCTTGTTTCCCCTTACCGTGCCGTTCCTTCCGTTACCCTTGCCTTCCCCTGCTTTCCCTTGACTTCCTTGCGTTCCGATACTCTTTGCTTGCCTTCCGTTTATTGCCTAGCCTTGCGTTTTCGTGCCTTAGCCTTGCCGCGCCTTACCGTGCCTTGCCTTGCGTTACCCTTTCCTTGCCGTGCCTTGCATTGCCTAGCCTTGCGTTGTCGTGCCTTAGCCTTGCCTCGCCTGACCGTGCCTTGCCTTGCGTTACCCTTTCCTTGCCTTGCCGTGCATTGCCTAGCCGTGCGTTGTCGTGCATCAGCCTTGCCTTGCCTCACCGTGCCTTGCCTTGCGTTACCCTTTCCTTGCCTTGCCGTGCATTGCCTAGCCGTGCGTTGCCGTGCCTTAGCCTTGTTTCCCCTTTCCGTGCCGTTCCTTCTGTTACCCTTGCCTTGCCTTGCTTTCCCTTGCCTTCCTTGCCTTCCGTTACTCTTTGCTTGCCTTCCGTGCATTGCCTAGCCTTGCGTTGTCGTGCATTCGCCTTCCTCCCCAAACCGTGCCTTGCCTTGCGTTACCCTTTCCTTGCCTTGCCCTGCATTGCCTAGCCCTGTGTTGTCGTGCCTTAGCCTTGTTTCCCCTTACCGTGCCGTTCCTTTCGCTACCCTTGCCTTCCCCTGCTTTCCCTTGCCTGCCTTGCCTTCCGTTACTCTTTGCTTGCCTTCCGTGCATTGCCTAGCCTTGCGTTGTCGTGCCTTAGCCTTGCCTCGCCTGACCGTGCCTTGCCTTGACTTACCCTTTCCTTGCCTTGCCGTGCATTGCCTAGCCGTGAGTTGTCGTGCATTTGCCTTGTCTTGCCTCACCGTGCTTTGCCTTGCGTTACCCTTTCCTTGCCTTGCCGTGCATTGCCTAGCCCTGCATTGTCGTGCCTTAGCTTTGTTTCCCCTTACCGTGCCGTTCCTTTCGTTGCCCTTGCCTTCCCTTGCTTTCCATTGCCTTCCTTGCCTTCCGTTACTCTTTGCTTGCCTTCCGTTCATTGCCTAGCCTGGCGTTGTCGTGCCTTAGCCTTGCCTCGCCTGACCGTGCCTTGCCTTGCGTTACTCTTTCCTTGCCTTGCCGTGCATTGCCTAGCCGTGCGTTGCCGTGCCTTAGCCTTGTTTCCCCTTGCCGTGCCGTTCCTTCCCTTACCCTTGCCTTGCCTTGCTTTCCCTTGCCTTCCTTGCCTTCCGTTACTCTTTGCTTGCCTTCCGTGCATTGCCTAGCCGTGCGTTGTCGTGCATCAGCCTTGCCCTGCCTCACCGTGCCTTGCCTTGCGTTACCCTTTCCTTGCCTTGCCGTGCATTGCCTAGACGTGCGTTGCCGTGCCGTAGCCTTGTTTCCCCTTGCCGTTCCGTTCCTTCTGTTACCCTTGCCTTGCCTTGCTTTCCCTTGCCTTCCTTGCCTTCCGTTACTCTTTGCTTGCCTTCCGTGCATTGCCTAGCCTTGCGTTGTCGTGCATTCGCCTTCCTCCCCAAACCGTGCCTTGCCTTGCGTTACCCTTTCCTTGCCTTGCCGTGCATTGCCTAGCCGTGCGTTGCCGTGCCTTAGCCTTATTTCCCCTTCCCGTGCCGTTCCTTCTGTTACCCTTGCCTTGCCTTGCTTTCCCTTGCCGTCCTTGCCTTCCGTTACTCTTTGCTTGCCTTCCGTGCATTGCCTAGCCTTGCGTTGTCGTGCATGCGCCTTCCTCCCCAACCCGTGCCTTGCCTTGCGTTACCCTTTCCTTGCCTTGCCCTGCATTGCCTAGCCCTGAGTTGTCGTGCCTGAGCCTGGTTTCCCCTTACCGTGCCGTTCCTTTCGTTACCCTTGCCTTCCCCTGCTTTCCCTTGCCTTCCTTGCCTTCCGTTACTCTTTGCTTGCCTTCCGTGCATTGCCTAGCCTTGCGTTGTCGTGCCTTAGCCTTGCCTCGACTGACCGTGCCTTGCCTTGAGTTACCCTTTCCTTGCCTTGCCGTGCATTGCCTAGCCGTGCGTTGTCGTGCATTTGCCTTGTCTTGCCTCACCGTGCTTTGCCTTGCGTTACCCTTTCCTTGCATTGCCGTGCATTGCCTAGCCGTGCGTTGCCGTGCCTTAGCCTTGTTTCCCCTTGCCGTGCCGTTCCTTCTGTTACCCTTGCCTTGCCTTGCTTTCCCTTGCCTTCCTTGCCTTCCGTTACTCTTTGGTTGCCTTCCGTGCATTGCCTAGCCTTGCGTTGTCGTGCATTCGCCTTCCTCCCCAAACCGTGCCTTGCCTTGCGTTACCCTTTCCTTGCCTGGCCGTGCATTGCCTAGCCGTGCGTTGTCGTGCATTAGCCTTGTCTTGCCTTACCGTGCCAGACCTTGCGTTACCCTTTCCTTGCCTGGCCGTGCATTGCGTAGCCGTGCGTTGCCGTTCCTTAGCCTTTTTTCCCCTTGCCGTGCCTTGCCTTTTGGTACACTTGCCTTGCCTTGCTTTGCCTTGCCTTCCTTTCCTTCCGTTACTCTTTCCTTGCCTAGCCGTGCACTGCCTAGCCTTGCGTTGTCGTGCATTAGCTTTGCCTCCCCAAACCGTGCCTTGCCTTGCGTTACCATTTGCTTGCCTTGCCCTGCATTGCCTAGCCCTGCATTGTCGTGCCTTAGTTTTGTTTCCCCTTACCGTGCCGTTCCTTTCGTTGCCCTTGCCTTCCCTTGCTTTCCCTTGCCTTCCTTGCCTTCCGTTACACTTTGCTTGCCTTCCGTTCATTGCCTAGCCTTGCGTTGTCGTGCCTTAGCCTTGCCTCGCCTGACCGTGCCTTGCCTTGCGTTACCCTTTCCTTGCCTTGCCGTGAATTGCCTAGCCGTGCGTTGTCGTGCATTTGCCTTGCCTTCCCTCACCGTGCCTTGCCTTGCGTTACCCTTTCCTTGCCTGGCCGTGCATTGCCTAGCCGTGCGTTGTCGTGCATTAGCCTTGTCTTGCCTTACCGTGCCTTGCCTTGCGTTACCCTTTCCTTGCCTGGCCGTGCATTGCATAGCCGTGCGTTGCCGTTCCTTAGCCTTGTTTCCCCTTGCCGTGCCTTGCCTTTTACACTTGCCTTGCCTTGCTTTCCTTGCCTTCCTTTCCTTCCGTTACTCTTTCCTTCCCTAGCCGTGCACTGCCTAGCCTTGCGTTGTCGTGCATTAGCTTTGCCTCCCCAAACCGTGCCTTGCCTTGCGTTACCATTTCCTTGCCTTGCCCTGCATTGCCTAGCCCTGTGTTGTCGTGCTTTAGTCTTGTTTGCCCTTACCGTGCCGTTCCTTCCGTTACCCTTGCCTTTCCCTGCTTTCCCTAGCCTTCCTTGCCTTCCGTTCCTCTTTGCTTGCCTTCCGTGCATTGCCTAGCCTTGCGTTGTCGTGCCTTAGCCTTGCCTCGCCTGACCGTGCTTTGCCTTGCGTTACCCTTTCCTTGCCTTGCCGTGAATTGCCTAGCCGTGCGTTGTCGTGCATCAGCCTTGCCTTGCCTCACCGTGCCTTGCCTTGCGTTACCCTTTCCTTGCCTTGCTTTCCCTTGCCCTCCTTGCCTTCCGTTACTCTTTGCTTGCCTTCCGTGCATTGCCTAGCCTTGCGTTGTCGTGCCTTAGCCTTGCCTCGCGTAACGGTGCCTTGCCTTGCGTTACCCTTTCCTTTCCTTGCCGTGCATTGGCTAGCCCTGCGTTGTCGTGCCTTAGCCTTGTTTCCCCTTACCGTGCCGTTCCTTCCGTTACCCTTGCCTTCCCCTGCTTTCCCTTGCCTTCCTTGCCTTCCGTTACTCTTTGCTTGCCTTCCGTTTATTGCCTAGCCTTGCGTTTTCGTGCCTTAGCCTTGCCGCGCCTTACCGTGCCTTGCCTTGCGTTACC
Organism: Macrotis lagotis; assembly: GCF_037893015.1. Lineage (NCBI taxonomy): Eukaryota > Metazoa > Chordata > Mammalia > Peramelemorphia > Peramelidae > Macrotis > Macrotis lagotis. The sequence goes on from NW_027422213.1 coordinate 130,161, forward strand.
CTTTCCTTGCCTTGCCGTGCATTGCCTAGCCTTGCGTTGTCGTGCCTTAGCCTTGCCTCGCCTGACCGTGCCTTGCCTTGCGTTACCCTTTCCTTGCCTTGCCGTGCATTGCCTAGCCGTGCGTTGTCGTGCATCAGCCTTGCCTTGCCTCACCGTGCCTTGCCTTGCGTTACCCTTTCCTTGCCTTTCCGTGCATTGCCTAGCCGTGCGTTGCCGTGCCTTAGCCTTGTTTCCCCTTGCCGTGCCGTTCCTTCTGTTACCCTTGCCTTGCCTTGCTTTCCCTTGCCTTCCTTGCCTTCCGTTACTCTTTGCTTGCCTTCCGTGCATTGCCTAGCCTTGCGTTGTCGTGCATTCGCCTTCCTCCCCAAACCGTGCCTTGCCTTGCGTTACCCTTTCCTTGCCTTTCCCTGCATTGCCTAGCCCTGTTTTATCGTGCCTTAGCCTTGTTTCCCCTTACCGTGCCGTTCCTTTCGTTACCCTTGCCTTCCCCTGCTTTCCCTTGCCTTCCTTGCCTTCCGTTACTCTTTGCTTGCCTTCCGTGCATTGCCTAGCCTTGCGTTGTCGTGCCTTAGCCTTGCTTCGCCTGACCGTGCCTTGCCTTGAGTTACCCTTTCCTTGCCTTGCCGTGCATTGCCTAGCCGTGCGTTGTCGTGCATTTGCCTTGTCTTGCCTCACCGTGCTTTGCCTTGCGTTACCCTTTCCTTGCCTTGCCGTGCATTGCCTAGCCCTGCATTGTCGTGCCTTAGCTTTGTTTCCCCTTACCGTGCCGTTCCTTTCGTTGCCCTTGCCTTCCCTTGCTTTCCCTTGCCTTCCTTGCCTTCCGTTACTCTTTGCTTGCCTTCCGTTCATTGCCTAGCCTTGCGTTGTCGTGCCTTAGCCTGGCCTCGCCTGACCGTGCCTTGCCTTGCGTTACCCTTTCCTTGCCTTCCCGTGCATTGCCTAGCCGTGCGTTGTCGTGCATTTGCCTTGCCTTGCCTCACCGTGCCTTGCCTTGCGTTACCCTTTCCTTGCCTGGCCGTGCATTGGCTAGCCGGTCGTTGTCGTGCATTAGCCTTGTCTTGCCTTACCGTGCCTTGCCTTGCGTTACCCGTTCCTTGCCTGGCCGTGCATTGCGTAGCCGTGCGTTGCCGTTCCTTAGCCTTGTTTCCCCTTGCCGTGCCTTGCCTTTTGTTACACTTGCCTTGCCTTGCTTTGCCTTGCCTTCCTTTCCTTCCGTTACTCTTTCCTTGCCTAGACGTGCACTGCCTAGCCTTGCGTTGTCGTGCATCAGCCTTGCCTTGCCTCACCGTGCCTTGCCTTGCGTTACCCTTACCTTGCCTTGCTTTCCCTTCCTTTCATTGCCTTCCGTTACTCTTTGCTTTCCTTCCGTGCATTGACTAGCCTTGCGTTGTCGTGCCTTAGCCTTGCCTCGCCTGACCGTGCCTTGCCTTGCGTTACCCTTTCCTTGCCTTGCCGTGCATTGCCTAGCCGTGCGTTGCCGAGCCTTAGCCTTGTTTCCCCTTGCCGTGCCGTTCCTTCCGTTACCCTTGCCTTGCCTTGCTTTCCCTTGCCTTCCTTGCCTTCCGTTACTCTTTGCTTGCCTTCCGTGCATTGCCTAGCCTTGCGTTGTCGTGCCTTAGCCTTTCCTCGCGTAAGGGTGCCTTGCCTTGCGTTACCCTTTCCTTTCCTTGCCGTGCATTGGCTAGCCCTGCGTTGTCGTGCCTTATCCTTGTTTCCCCTTACCGTGCCGTTCCTTCCGTTACCCTTGCCTTCCCCTGCTTTCCCTTGCCTTCCTTGCCTTCCGTTACTCTTTGCTTGCCTTCCGTTTATTGCCTAGCCTTGCGTTGTCGTGCCTTAGCCTTGCCGCGCCTTACCGTGCCTTGCCTTGCGTTACCCTTTCCTTGCCTTGCCGTGCATTGCCTAGCCTTGCGTTGTCGTGCCTTAGCCTTGCCTCGCCTGACCGTGCCTTGCCTTGCGTTACCCTTTCCTTGCCTTGCCGTGCATTGCCTAGCCGTGCGTTGTCGTGCATCAGCCTTGCCTTGCCTCACCGTGCCTTGCCTTGCGTTACCCTTTCCTTGCCTTGCCCTGCATTGCCTAGCCCTGTGTTGTCGTGCCTTAGCCTTGTTTCCCCTTACCGTGCCGTTCCTTTCGTTACCCTTGCCTTCCCCTGCTTTCCCTTGCCTTCCTTGCCTTCTGTTACTCTTTGCTTGCCTTCCGTGCATTGCCTAGCCTTGCGTTGTCGTGCCTTAGCCTTGCCTCGCCTGACCGTGCCTTGCCTTGAGTTACCCTTTCCTTGCCTTGCCGTGCATTGCCTAGCCGTGCGTTGCCGTGCCTTAGCCTTGTTTCCCCTTGCCGTGCCGTTCCTTCTGTTACCCTTGCCTTGCCTTGCTTTCCCTTGCCTTCCTTGCCTTCCGTTACTCTTTGCTTGCCTTCCGTGCATTGCCTAGCCTTGCGTTGTCGTGCATTCGCCTTCCTCCCCAAACCGTGCCTTGCCTTGCGTTACCCTTTCCTTGCCTTGCCCTGCATTGCCTAGCCCTGTGTTGTCGTGCCTTAGCCTTGTTTCCCCTTACCGTGCCGTTCCTTTCGTTACCCTTGCCTTCCCCTGCTTTCCCTTGCCTTCCTTGCCTTCCGTTACTCTTTGCTTGCCTTCCGTGCCTTGCCTAGCCTTGCGTTGTCGTGCCTTAGCCTTGCCTCGCCTGACGGTGCCTTGCCTTGAGTTACCCTTTCCTTGCCTTGCCGTGCATTGCCTAGCCGTGCGTTGTCGTGCATTTGCCTTGTCTTGCCTCACCGTGCTTTGCCTTGCGTTAGCCTTTCCTTGCCTTGCCGTGAATTGCCTAGCCCTGCATTGTCGTGCCTTAGCTTTGTTTCCCCTTACCGTGCCGTTCCTTTCGTTGCCCTTGCCTTCCCTTGCTTTCCCTTGCCTTCCTTGCCTTCCGTTACTCTTTGCTTGCCTTCCGTTCATTGCCTAGCCTTGCGTTGTCGTGCCTTAGCCTTGCCTAGCCTGACCGTGCCTTGCCTTGCGTTACCGTTTCCTTGCCTTGCCGTGCATTGCCTAGCCGTGCGTTGTCGTGCATTTGCCTTGCCTTGCCTCACCGTGCCTTGCCTTGCGTTACCCTTTCCTTGCCTGGCCGTGCATTGCCTAGCCGTGCGTTGTCGTGCATTAGCCTTGTCTTGCCTTACAGTGCCAGACCTTGCGTTACCCTTTCCTTGCCTGGCCATGCATTGCGTAGCCGTGCGTTGCCGTTCCTTAGCCTTGTTTCCCGTTGCCGTGCCTTGCCTTTTGTTACACTTGCCTTGCCTTGCTTTGCCTTGCCTTCCTTTCCTTCCGTTACTCTTTCCTTGCCTAGCCGTGCCCTGCCTAGCCTTGCGTTGTCGTGCATTAGCTTTGCCTCCCCAAACCGTGCCTTGCCTTGCGTTACCATTTCCTTGCCTTGCCCTGCATTGCCTAGCCCTGCATTGTCGTGCCTTAGCTTGGTTTCCCCTTACCGTGCCGTTCCTTTCGTTGCCCTTGCCTTCCCTTGCTTTCCCTTGCCTTCCTTGCCTTCCGTTACTCTTTGCTTGCCTTCCGTTCATTGCCTAGCCTTGCGTTGTCGTGCCTTAGCCTTGCCTCGCCTGACCGTGCCTTGCCTTGCGTTACCCTTTCCTTGCCTTGCCGTGCATTGCCTAGCCGTGCGTTGTCGTGCATTTGCCTTGCCTTCCCTCACCGTGCCTTGCCTTGCGTTACCCTTTCCTTGCCTGGCCTTGCATTGCCTAGCCGTGCGTTGTCTTGCATTAGCCTTGTCTTGCCTTACCGTGCCTTGCCTTGCGTTACCCTTTCCTTGCCTGGCCGTGCATTGCATAGCCGTGCGTTGCCGTTCCTTAGCCTTGTTTCCCCTTGCCGTGCCTTGCCTTTTGTTACACTTGCCTTGCCTTGCTTTGCCTTGCCTTCCTTTCCTTCCGTTACTCTTTCCTTGCCTAGCCGTGCACTGCCTAGCCTTGCGTTGTCGTGCATTAGCTTTGCCTCCCCAAACCGTGCCTTGCCTTGCGTTACCATTTCCTTGCCTTGCCCTGCATTGCCTAGCCCTGTGTTGTCGTGCCTTAGTCTTGTTTGCCCTTACCGTGCCGTTCCTTCCGTTACCCTTGCCTTTCCCTGCTTTCCCTAGCCTTCCTTGCCTTCCGTTCCTCTTTGCTTGCCTTCCGTGCATTGCCTAGCCTTGCGTTGTCGTGCCTTAGCCTTGCCTCGCCTGACCGTGCTTTGCCTTGCGTTACCCTTTCCTTGCCTTGCCGTGAATTGCCTAGCCGTGCGTTGTCGTGCATCAGCCTTGCCTTGCCTCACCGAGCCTTGCCTTGCGTTACCCTTACCTTGCCTTGCTTTCCCTTGCCTTCCTTGCCTTCCGTTACTCTTTGCTTGCCTTCCGTGCATTGCCTAGCCTTGCGTTGTCGTGCCTTAGCCTTGCCTCGCGTAACGGTGCCTTGCCTTGCGTTACCCTTTCCTTTCCTTGCCGTGCATTGGCTAGCCCTGCGTTGTCGTGCCTTAGCCTTGTTTCCCCTTACCGTGCCGTTCCTTCCGTTACCCTTGCCTTCCCCTGCTTTCCCTTGCCTTCCTTGCCTTCCGTTACTCTTTGCTTGCCTTCCGTTTATTGCCTAGCCTTGCGTTGTCGTGCCTTAGCCTTGCCGCGCCTTACCGTGCCTTGCCTTGCGTTACCCTTTCCTTGCCTTGCCGTGCATTGCCTAGCCTTGCGTTGTCGTGCCTTAGCCTTGCCTCGCCTGACCGTGCCTTGCCTTGCGTTACCCTTTCCTTGCCTTGCCGTGCATTGCCTAGCCGTGCGTTGTCGTGCATCAGCCTTGCCTTGCCTCACCGTGCCTTGCCTTGCGTTACCCTTTCCTTGCCTTGCCCTGCATTGCCTAGCCCTGTGTTGTCGTGCCTTAGCCTTGTTTCCCCTTACCGTGCCGTTCCTTTCGTTACGCTTGCCTTCCCCTGCTTTCCCTTGCCTTCCTTGCCTTCTGTTACTCTTTGCTTGCCTTCCGTGCATTGCCTAGCCTTGCGTTGTCGTGCCTTAGCCTTGCCTCGCATGACCGTGCCTTGACTTGAGTTACCCTTACCTTGCCTTGCCGTGCATTGCCTAGCCGTGCGTTGTCGTGCATTTGCCTTGTCTTGCCTCACCGTGCTTTGCCTTGCGTTACCCTTTCCTTGCCTTGCCGTGCATTGCCTAGCCCTGCATTGTCGTGCCTTAGCTTTGTTTCCCCTTACCGTGCCGTTCCTTTCGTTGCCCTTGCCTTCCCTTGCTTTCCCTTGCCTTCCTTGCCTTCCTTTACTCTTTGCTTGCCTTCCGTTCATTGCCTAGCCTTGCGTTGTCGTGCCTTAGCCTTGCCTCGCCTGACCGTGCCTTGCCTTGCGTTACCCTTTCCTTGCCATGCCGTGCATTGGCTAGCCGTGCGTTCTCGTGCATTTGCCTTGCCTTGCCTCACCGTGCCTTGCCTTGCGTTACCCTTTCCTTGCCTGGCCGTGCATTGCCTAGCCGTGCGTTGTCGTGCATTAGCCTTGTCTTGCCTTACCGTGCCTTGCCTTGCGTTACCCTTTCCTTGCCTGGCCGTGCATTGCCTAGCCGTGCGTTGCCGTGCCTTAGCCTTGTTTCCCCTTACCGTGCCGTTCCTTCCGTTACCCTTGCCTTCCCCTGCTTTCCCTTGACTTCCTTGCCTTCCGTTACTCTTTGCTTGCCTTCCGTTTATTGCCTAGCCTTGCGTTTTCGTGCCTTAGCCTTGCTGCGCCTTACCGTGCCTTGCCTTGCGTTACCCTTTCCTTGCCGTGCCTTGCATTGCCTAGCCTTGCGTTGTCGTGCCTTAGCCTTGCCTCGCCTGACCGTGCCTTGCCTTGCGTTACCCTTTCCTTGCCTTGCCGTGCATTGCCTAGCCGTGCGTTGTCGTGCATCAGCCTTGCCTTGCCTCACCGTGCCTTGCCTTGCGTTACCCTTTCCTTGCCTTGACGTGCATTGCCTAGCCGTGCGTTGCCGTGCCTTAGCCTTGTTTCCCCTTTCCGTGCCGTTCCTTCTGTTACCCTTGCCTTGCCTTGCTTTCCCTTGCCTTCCTTGCCTTCCGTTACTCTTTGCTTGCCTTCCGTGCATTGCCTAGCCTTGCGTTGTCGTGCATTCGCCTTCCTCCCCAAACCGTGCCTTGCCTTGCCTTACCCTTTCCTTGCCTTGCCCTGCATTGCCTAGCCCTGTGTTGTCGTGCCTTAGCCTTGTTTCCCCTTACCGTGCCGTTCCTTTCGCTACCCTTGCCTTCCCCTGCTTTCCCTTGCCTTCCTTGCCTTCCGTTACTCTTTGCTTGCCTTCCGTGCATTGCCTAGCCTTGCGTTGTCGTGCCTTAGCCTTGCCTCGCCTGACCGTGCCTTGCCTTGCGTTACTCTTTCCTTGCCTTGCCGTGCATTGCCTAGCCGTGCGTTGCCGTGCCTTAGCCTTGTTTCCCCTTGCCGTGCCGTTCCTTCCCTTACCCTTGCCTTGCCTTGCTTTCCCTTGCCTTCCTTGCCTTCCGTTACTCTTTGCTTGCCTTCCGTGCATTGCCTAGCCGTGCGTTGTCGTGCATCAGCCTTGCCCTGCCTCACCGTGCCTTGCCTTGCGTTACCCTTTCCTTGCCTTGCCGTGCATTGCCTAGACGTGCGTTGCCGTGCTGTAGCCTTGTTTCCCCTTGCCGTTCCGTTCCTTCTGTTACCCTTGCCTTGCCTTGCTTTCCCTTGCCTTCCTTGCCTTCCGTTACTCTTTGCTTGCCCTCCGTGCATTGCCTAGCCTTGCGTTGTCGTGCATTCGCCTTCCTCCCCAAACCGTGCCTTGCCTTGCGTTACCCTTTCCTTGCCTTGCCGTGCATTGCCTAGCCGTGCGTTGCCGTGCCTTAGCCTTATTTCCCCTTCCCGTGCCGTTCCTTCTGTTACCCTTGCCTTGCCTTGCTTTCCCTTGCCGTCCGTGCCTTCCGTTACTCTTTGCTTGCCTTCCGTGCATTGCCTAGCCTTGCGTTGTCGTGCATGCGCCTTCCTCCCCAACCCGTGCCTTGCCTTGCGTTACCCTTTCCTTGCCTTGCCCTGCATTCCCTAGCCCTGAGTTGTCGTGCCTGAGCCTGGTTTCCCCTTACCGTGCCGTTCCTTTCGTTACCCTTGCCTTCCCCTGCTTTCCCTTGCCTTCCTTGCCTTCCGTTACTCTTTGCTTGCCTTCCGTGCATTGCCTAGCCTTGCGTTGTCGTGCCTTAGCCTTGCCTCGCCTGACCGTGCCTTGCCTTGAGTTACCCTTTCCTTGCCTTGCCGTGCATTGCCTAGCCGTGCGTTGTCGTGCATTTGCCTTGTCTTGCCTCACCGTGCTTTGCCTTGCGTTACCCTTTCCTTGCATTGCCGTGCATTGCCTAGCCGTGCGTTGCCGTGCCTTAGCCTTGTTTCCCCTTGCCGTGCCGTTCCTTCTGTTACCCTTGCCTTGCCTTGCTTTCCCTTGCCTTCCTTGCCTTCCGTTACTCTTTGGTTGCCTTCCGTGCATTGCCTAGCCTTGCGTTGTCGTGCCTTAGCCTTGCCTCGCCTGACCGTGCCTTGCCTTGCGTTACCCTTTCCTTGCCTTGCCGTGCATTGCCTAGCCGTGCGTTGTCGTGCATTAGCCTTGTCTTGCCTTACCGTGCCAGACCTTGCGTTACCCTTTCCTTGCCTGGCCGTGCATTGCGTAGCCGTGCGTTGCCGTTCCTTAGCCTTGTTTCCCCTTGCCGTGCCTTGCCTTTTGTTACACTTGCCTTGCCTTGCTTTGCCTTGCCTTCCTTTCCTTCCGTTACTCTTTCCTTGCCTTGCCCTGCATTGCCTAGCCCTGCATTGTCGTGCCTTAGCTTTGTTTCCCCTTACCGTGCCGTTCCTTTCGTTGCCCTTGCCTTCCCTTGCTTTCCCTTGCCTTCCTTGCCTTCCGTTACTCTTTGCTTGCCTTCCGTTCATTGCCTAGCCTTGCGTTGTCGTGCCTTAGCCTTGCCTCGCCTGACCGTGCCTTGCCTTGCGTTACCCTTTCCTTGCCTTGCCGTGAATTGCCTAGCCGTGCGTTGTCGTGCATTTGCCTTGCCTTCCCTCACCGTGCCTTTCCCTTGCCTTCCTTGCCTTCCGTTACTCTTTGCTTGCCTTCCGTGCATTGCCTAGCCTTGCGTTGTCGTGCCTTAGCCTTGCCTCGCCTGACCGTGCCTTGCCTTGCGTTACCCTTTCCTTGCCTTGCCGTGCATTGCCTAGCCGTGCGTTGTCGTGCATCAGCCTTGCCTTGCCTCACCGTGCCTTGCCTTGCGTTACCCTTTCCTTGCCTTGCCGTGCATTGCCTAGCCGTGCGTTGCCGTGCCTTAGCCTTGTTTCCCCTTGCCGTGCCGTTCCTTCTGTTACCCTTGCCTTGCCTTGCTTTCCCTTGCCTTCCTTGCCTTCCGTTACTCTTTGCTTGCCTTCCGTGCATTGCCTAGCCTTGCGTTGTCGTGCATTCGCCTTCCTGCCCAAACCGTGCCTTGCCTTGCGTTACCCTTTCCTTGCCTTGCCCTGCATTGCCTAGCCCTGTGTTGTCGTGCCTTAGCCTTGTTTCCCCTTACCGTGCCGTTCCTTTCGTTACCCTTGCCTTCCCCTGCTTTCCCTTGCCTTCCTTGCCTTCCGTTACTCTTTGCTTGCCTTCCGTGCATTGCCTAACCTTGCGTTGTCGTGCCTTAGCCTTGCCTCGCCTGACCGTGCCTTGCCTTGAGTTACCCTTTCCTTGCCTTGCCGTGCATTGCCTAGCCGTGCGTTGTCGTGCATTTGCCTTGTCTTGCCTCACCGTGCTTTGCCTTGCGTTACCCTTTCCTTGCCTTGCCGTGCATTGCCTAGCCCTGCATTGTCGTGCCTTAGCTTTGTTTCCCCTTACGTTGCCGTTCCTTTCGTTGCCCTTGCCTTCCCTTGCTTTCCCTTGCCTTCCTTGCCTTCCGTTACTCTTTGCTTGCCTTCCGTTCATTGCCTAGCCTTGCGTTGTCGTGCCTTAGCCTTGCCTCGCCTGACCGTGCCTTGCCTTGCGTTACCCCTTCCTTGCCTTGCCGTGCATTGCCTAGCCGTCCGTTGTCGTGCATTTGCCTTGCCTTGCCTCACCGTGCCTTGCCTTGCGTTACCCTTTCCTTGCCTGGCCGTGCATTCCCTAGCCGTGCGTTGTCGTGCATTAGCCTTGTCTTGCCTTACCGTGCATTGCCTTGCGTTATCCTTTCCTTGCCTGGCCGTGCATTGCGTAGCCGTGCGTTGCCGTTTCTTAGCCTTGTTTCCCCTTGCCGTGCCTTGCCTTTTGTTACACTTGCCTTGCCTTGCTTTGCCTTGCCTTCCTTTCCTTCCGTTACTCTTTCCTTGCCTAGCCGTGCACTGCCTAGCCTTGCGTTGTCGTGCATTAGCTTTGCCTCCCCAAACCGTGCCTTGCCTTGCGTTACCATTTCCTTTCCTTGCCCTGCATTGCCTAGCCCTGCATTGTCGTGCCTTAGCTTTGTTTCCCCTTACCGTGCCGTTCCTTTCGTTGCCCTTGCCTTCCCTTGCTTTCCCTTGCCTTCCTTGCCTTCCGTTACTCTTTGCTTCCCTTCCGTTCATTGCCTAGCCTTGCGTTGTCGTGCCTTAGCCTTGCCTCGCCTGACCGTGCCTTGCCTTGCGTTACCCTTTCCTTGCCTTGCCGTGCATTGCCTAGCCGTGCGTTTTCGTGCATTTGCCTTACCTTGCCTCACCGTGCCTTGCGTTGCGTTACCCTTTCCTTGCCTGGCCGTGCATTGCGTAGCCGTGCGTTGCCGTTCCTTAGCCTTGTTTCCCCTTGCCGTGCCTTGCCTTTTGTTACACTTGCCTTGCCTTGCTTTGCCTTGCCTTCCTTTCCTTCCGTTACTCTTTCCTTGCCTAGCCGTGTACTGCCTAGCCTTGCGTTGTCGTGCATTAGCTTTGCCTCCCCAAACCGTGCCTTGCCTTGCGTTACCATTTCCTTGCCTTGCCCTGCATTGCCTAGCCTTGTGTTGTCGTGCCTTAGTCTTGTTTGCCCTTACCGTGCCGTTCCTTCAGGTTCCCTTGCCTTCCCCTGCTTTCCCTAGCCTTCCTTGCCTTCCGTTCTTCTTTGCTTGCCTTCCGTGCATTGCCTAGCCTTGCGTTGTCGTGCCTTAGCCTTGCCTCGCCTGACCGTGCCTTGCCTTGCGTTACCCTTTCCTTGCCTTGCCTTGAATTGCCTAGCCGTGCGTTGTCGTGCCTTAGCCTTGCCTCGCCTGACACTGCCTTGCCTTGCGTTACCCTTTCCTTGCCTTGCCGTGCATTGCCTAGCCGTGCGTTGCCGTGCCTTAGCCTTGTTTCCCCTTGCCGTGCCGTTCCTTCCGTTACCCTTGCCTTGCCTTGCTTTCCCTTGCCTTCCTTGCCTTCCGTTACTCTTTGCTTGCCTTCCGTGCATTGCCTAGCCTTGCGTTGTCGTGCCTTAGCCTTGCCTCGCCTAACGGTGCCTTGCCTTGCGTTACCCTTTCCTTTCCTTGCCGTGCATTGCCTAGCCTTGCGTTGTCGTGCCTTAGCCTTGCCTCGACTGACCGTGCCTTGCCTTGCGTTACCCTTTCCTTGCCTTTCCCTCCATTGCCTAGCCCTGTGTTGTCGTGCCTTAGCCTTGTTTCCCCTTACCGTGCCGTTCCTTCCGTTAACCGTGCCTTCCCCTGCTTTCCCTTGCCTTCCTTGCCTTCCGTTACTCTTTTCTTGCCTTCCGTGCATTGCCTAGCCTTGCGTTGTCGTGCCTTAGCCTTGCCTCGCGTGACCGTGCCTTGCCTTGCGTTACCCTTTCCTTGCCTTGCCGTGCATTGCCTAGCCGTGCGTTGCCGTGCCTTAGCCTTGTTTCCCCTTGCCGTGCCTTGCCTTTTGTTACACTTGCCTTGCCTTGCTTTGCCTTGCCTTCCTTTCCTTCCGTTACTCTTTCCTTGCCTAGCCGTGCACTGCCTAGCCTTGCGTTGTCGTGCATTAGCTTTGCCTCCCCAAACCGTGCCTTGCCTTCCGTTACCATTTGCTTGCCTTGCCCTGCATTGCCTAGCCCTGTGTTGTCGTGCCTTAGTCTTGTTTTGCCTTACGGTGCCGTTCCTTCCGTTACCCTTCCCTTCCCCTGCTTTCCCTTGCCTTCCTTGCCTTCCGTTACTCTTTGCTTGCCTTCCGTGCATTGCCTAGCCCTGCGTTGTCGTGCCTTAGCCTTGCCTCGCCTGAGCGTGCCTTGCCTTGCGTTACCCTTTCCTTGCCTTGCCGTGAATTGCCTAGCCGTGCGTTGTCGTGCATCAGCCTTGCCTTGCCTCACCGTGCCTTGCCTTGCGTTACCCTTTCCTTGCCTTGCCCTGCATTGCCTAGCCCTGTGTTGTCGTGCCTTAGCCTTGTTTCCCCTTACCGTGCCGTTCCTTTCGTTACCCTTGCCTTCCCCTGCTTTCCCTTGCCTTCCTTGCCTTCCGTTACTCTTTGCTTGCCTTCCGTACATTGCCAAGCCTTGCGTTGTCGTGCCTTAGCCTTGGCTCGCCTGACCGTGCCTTGCCTTGAGTTACCCATTCCTTGACTTGCCGTGAATTGCCTAGCCGTGCGTTGTCGTGCCTTAGCCTTGCCGCGCCTTACCGTGCCTTGCCTTGCGTTACCCTTTCCTTGCCTTGCAGTGCATTGCCTAGCCGTGCGTTGTCTTGCCTTAGCCTTGTTTCCCCTTGCCGTGCCGTTCCTTTCGTTGCCCTTACCTTCCTTTGCTTTCCCTTGCCTTCCTTGCCTTCCGTTACTCTTTGCTTGCCTTCCGTTCATTGCCTAGCCTCGCGTTGACGTGCCTTAGCCTTCCCTCGCCTCACCGTGCCTTGCCTAGCGTTACCCTTTCATTGCCTTGCCGTGCCTTGCCTAGCCGTGCGTTGTCGTGGATTTGCCTTACCTTCCCTCACCGTGCCTTGCCTTGCGTTACCCTTTCCTTGCCTGGCCGTCCATTGCCTAGCCGTGCGTTGTCGTGCATTAGCCTTGTCTTGCCTTAACGTGCCTTGCCTTGCGTTACCCTTTCCTTGCCTAGCCGTGCATTGCGTAGCCGTGCGTTGCCGTTCCTTAGCCTTGTTTCCCCTTGCCGTGCCTTGCCTTTTGTTACACTTGCCTTGCCTTGCTTTGCCTTGCCTTCCTTTCCTTCCGTTACTCTTTCCTTCCTAGCCGTGCACTGCTACCCTTGCGTGGTCGTGCATTAGCTTTGCCTCCCCAAACCGTGCCTTGCCTTGCGTTACCATTTCCTTGCCTTGCCCTGCATTGCCTAGCCCTGTGTTGTCGTGCCTTAGTCTTGTTTGCCCTTACCGTGCCGTTCCTTCCGTTACCCTTGCCTTTCCCTGCTTTCCCTAGCCTTCCTTGCCTTCCGTTCCTCTTTGCTTGCCTTCCGTGCATTGCCTAGCCTTGCGTTGTCGTGCCTTAGCCTTGCCTCGCCTGACCGTGCCTTGCCTTGCGTTACCCTTTCCTTGCCTTGCCGTGAATTGCCTAGCCGTGCGTTTTCGTGCATCAGCCTTGCCTTGCCTCACCATGCCTTGCCTTGCGTTACCCTTACCTTGCCTTGCTTTCCCTTCCTTTCATTGCCTTCCGTTACTCTTTGCTTTCCTTCCGTGCATTGACTAGCCTTGCGTTGTCGTGCCTTAGCCTTGCCTCGCCTGACAGTGCCTTGCCTTGCGTTACCCTTTCGTTGCCTTGCCGTGCATTGCCTAGCCGTGCGTTGCCGTGCCTTAGCCTTGTTTCCCCTTGCCGTGCCGTTCCTTCCGTTACCCTTGCCTTGCCTTGCTTTCCCTTGCCTTCCTTGCCTTCCGTTACTCTTTGCTTGCCTTCCGTGCATTGCCTAGCCTTGCGTTGTCCTGCCTTAGCCTTGCCTCGCGTAACGGTGCCTTGCCTTGCGTTACCCTTTCCTTTCCTTGCCGTGCATTGGCTAGCCCTGCGTTGTCGTGCCTTAGCCTTGTTTCCCCTTACCGTGCCGTTCCTTCCGTTACCCTTGCCTTCCCCTGCTTTCCCTTGCCTTCCTTGCCTTCCGTTACTCTTTGCTTGCCTTCCGTTTATTGCCTAGCCTTGCGTTGTCGTGCCTTAGCCTTGCCGTGCCTGACCGTGCCTTGCCTTGCGTTACCCTTTCCTTGCCTTGCCTGCGTTGTCGTGCCTTAGTCTTGCCTTGCCTGACCGTGCTTTGCTTTGCGTTACCATTTCCTTGCCTTGCCGTGCATTGCCTAGCCGTGCGTTGCCGTGCCTTAGCCTTGTTTCCCCTTGCCGTGCCGTTCCTTCTGTTACCCTTGCCTTGCCTTGCTTTCCCTTGCCTTCCTTGCCTTCCGTTACTCTTTGCTTGCCTTCCGTGCATTGCCTAGCCTTGCGTTGTCGTGCATTCGCCTTGCCTCCCCAAACCGTGCCTTGCCTTGCGTTACCCTTTCCTTGCCTTGCCCTGCATTGCCTAGCCCTGTGTTGTCGTGCCTTAGCCTTGTTTCCCCTTACCGTGCCGTTCCTTTCGTTACCCTTGCCTTCCCCGGCTTTCCCTTGCCTTCCTTGCCTTCCGTTACTCTTTGCTTGCCTTCCGTGCATTGCCTAGCCTTGCGTTGTCGTGCCTTAGCCTTGCCTCGCCTAACGGTGCCTTGCCTTGCGTTACCCTTTCCTTTCCTTGCCGTGCATTGGCTAGCCCTGCGTTGTCGTGCCTTAGCCTTGTTTCCCCTTACCGTGCCGTTCCTTCGGTTACCCTTGCCTTCCCCTGCTTTCCCTTGCCTTCCTTGCCTTCCGTTACTCTTTGCTTGCCTTCCGTTTATTGCCTAGCCTTGCGTTTTCGTGCCTTAGCCTTGCCGCGCCTGACCGTGCCTTGCCTTGCGTTACCCTTTCCTTGCCTTGCCGTGCATTGCCTAGCCTTGCGTTGTCGTGCCTTAGCCTTGCCTCGACTGACCGTGCCTTGCCTTGCGTTACCCTTTCCTTGCCTTTCCCTGCATTGCCTAGCCCTGTGTTGTCGTGCCTTAGCCTTGTTTCCCCTTACCGTGCCGTTCCTTCCGTTAACCGTGCCTCCCCCTGCATTCCCTTGCCTTCCTTGCCTTCCGTTACTCTTTTCTTGCCTTCCGTGCATTGCCTAGCCTTGCGTTGTCGTGCCTTAGCCTTGCCTCGCGTGACCGTGCCTTGCCTTGCGTTACCCTTTCCTTGCCTTGCCGTGCATTGCCTAGCCGTGCGTTGTCGTGCATCAGCCTTGCCTTGCCTCACCGTGCCTTGCCTTTCGTTACCCTTTCCTTGACTTGCCGTGCATTGCCTAGCCGTGCGTTGCCGTGCCTTAGCCTTGTTTCCCCTTGCCGTGCCTTGCATTTTGTTACACTTGCCTTGCCTTGCTTTGCCTTGCCTTCCTTTCCTTCCGTTACTCTTTCCTTGCCTAGCCGTGCACTGCCTAGCCTTGCGTTGTCGTGCATTAGCTTTGCCTCCCCAAACCGTGCCTTGCCTTCCGTTACCATTTGCTTGCCTTGCCCTGCATTGCCTAGCCCTGTGTTGTCGTGCCTTAGTCTTGTTTTGCCTTACGGTGCCGTTCCTTCCGTTACCCTTCCCTTCCCCTGCTTTCCCTTGCCTTCCTTGCCTTCCGTTACTCTTTGCTTGCCTTCCGTGCATTGCCTAGCCCTGCGTTGTCGTGCCTTAGCCTTGCCTCGCCTGAGCGTGCCTTGCCTTGCGTTACCCTTTCCTTGCCTTGCCGTGAATTGCCTAGCCTTGCGTTGTCGTGCATCAGCCTTGCCTTGCCTCACCGTGCCTTGCCTTGCGTTACCCTTACCTTGCCTTGCTTTCCCTTCCTTTCATTGCCTTCCGTAACTCTTTGCTTTCCTTCCGTGCATTGCCTAGCCTTGCGTTGTCGTGCCTTAGCCTTGCCTCGCCTGACAGTGCCTTGCCTTGCGTTACCCTTTCCTTGCCTTGCCGTGCATTGCCTAGCCGTGCGTTGCCGTGCCTTAGCCTTGTTTCCCCTTGCCGTGCCATTCCTTCCGTTACCCTTGCCTTGCCTTGCTTTCCCTTGCCTTCCTTGCCTTCCGTTACTCTTTGCTTGCCTTCCGTGCATTGCCTAGCCTTGCGTTGTCGTGCCTTAGCCTTGCCTCGCCTGACCGTGCCTTGCCTTGCGTTACCCTTTCCTTGCCTTGCCGTGCATTGCCTAGCCGTGCGTTGTCGTGCATCAGCCTTGCCTTGCCTCACCGTGCCTTGCCTTGCGTTACCCTTTCCTTGCCTTGCCGTGCATTGCCTAGCCGTGCGTTGCCGTGCCTTAGCCTTGTTTCCCCTTGCCGTGCCGTTCCTTCTGTTACCCTTGCCTTGCCTTGCTTTCCCTTGCCTTCCTTGCCTTCCGTTACTCTTTGCTTGCCTTCCGTGCATTGCCTAGCCTTGCGTTGTCGTGCATTCGCCTTCCTGCCCAAACCGTGCCTTGCCTTGCGTTACCCTTTCCTTGCCTTGCCCTGCATTGCCTAGCCCTGTGTTGTCGTGCCTTAGCCTTGTTTCCCCTTACCGTGCCGTTCCTTTCGTTACCCTTGCCTTCCCCTGCTTTCCCTTGCCTTCCTTGCCTTCCGTTACTCTTTGCTTGCCTTCCGTGCATTGCCTAACCTTGCGTTGTCGTGCCTTAGCCTTGCCTCGCCTGACCGTGCCTTGCCTTGAGTTACCCTTTCCTTGCCTTGCCGTGCATTGCCTAGCCGTGCGTTGTCGTGCATTTGCCTTGTCTTGCCTCACCGTGCTTTGCCTTGCGTTACCCTTTCCTTGCCTTGCCGTGCATTGCCTAGCCCTGCATTGTCGTGCCTTAGCTTTGTTTCCCCTTACGTTGCCGTTCCTTTCGTTGCCCTTGCCTTCCCTTGCTTTCCCTTGCCTTCCTTGCCTTCCGTTACTCTTTGCTTGCCTTCCGTTCATTGCCTAGCCTTGCGTTGTCGTGCCTTAGCCTTGCCTCGCCTGACCGTGCCTTGCCTTGCGTTACCCCTTCCTTGCCTTGCCGTGCATTGCCTAGCCGTCCGTTGTCGTGCATTTGCCTTGCCTTGCCTCACCGTGCCTTGCCTTGCGTTACCCTTTCCTTGCCTGGCCGTGCATTCCCTAGCCGTGCGTTGTCGTGCATTAGCCTTGTCTTGCCTTACCGTGCATTGCCTTGCGTTATCCTTTCCTTGCCTGGCCGTGCATTGCGTAGCCGTGCGTTGCCGTTTCTTAGCCTTGTTTCCCCTTGCCGTGCCTTGCCTTTTGTTACACTTGCCTTGCCTTGCTTTGCCTTGCCTTCCTTTCCTTCCGTTACTCTTTCCTTGCCTAGCCGTGCACTGCCTAGCCTTGCGTTGTCGTGCATTAGCTTTGCCTCCCCAAACCGTGCCTTGCCTTGCGTTACCATTTCCTTTCCTTGCCCTGCATTGCCTAGCCCTGCATTGTCGTGCCTTAGCTTTCTTTCCCCTTACCGTGCCGTTCCTTTCGTTGCCCTTGCCTTCCCTTGCTTTCCCTTGCCTTCCTTGCCTTCCGTTACTCTTTGCTTCCCTTCCGTTCATTGCCTAGCCTTGCGTTGTCGTGCCTTAGCCTTGCCTCGCCTGACCGTGCCTTGCCTTGCGTTACCCTTTCCTTGCCTTGCCGTGCATTGCCTAGCCGTGCGTTGTCGTGCATTTGCCTTGCCTTGCCTTACCGTGCCTTGCCTTGCGTTACCCTTTCCTTGCCTGGCCGTGCATTGCCTAGCCGTGCGTTGTCGTGCATTAGCCTTGTCTTGCCTTACCGTGCCTTGGCTTGCGTTACCCTTTCCTTGCCTGGCCGTGCATTGCGTAGCCGTGCGTTGCCGTTCCTTAGCCTTCTTTCCCCTTGCCGTGCCTTGCCTTTTGTTACACTTGCCTTGCCTTGCTTTGCCTTGCCTTCCTTTCCTTCCGTTACTCTTTCCTTCCCTAGCCGTGCACTGCCTAGCCTTGCGTTGTCGTGCATTAGCTTTGCCTCCCCAAACCGTGCCTTGCCTTGCGTTACCATTTCCTTGCCTTGCCCTGCATTGCCTAGCCCTGTGTTGTCGTGCCTTAGTCTTGTTTGCCCTTACCGTGCCGTTCCTTCCGTTACCCTTGCCTTTCTCTGCTTTCCCTAGCCTCCCTTGCCTTCCGTTCCTCTTTGCTTGCCTTCCGTGCATTGCATAGCCTTGCGTTGTCGTGCCTTAGCCTTGCCTCGCGTGACCGTGCCTTGCCTTGCGTTACCCTTTCCTTGCCTTGCCGTGAATTGCCTAGCCGTGCGTTGTCGTGCATCAGCCTTGCCTTGCCTCACCGTGCCTTGCCTTACATTACCCTTACCTTGCCTTGCTTTCCCTTCCTTTCATTGCCTTCCGTTACTCTTTGCTTTCCTTCCGTGCATTGCCTAGCTTTGCGTTGTCGTGCCTTAGCCTTGCCTCGCCTGACAGTGCCTTGCCTTGCGTTACCCTTTCCTTGCCTTGCCGTGCATTGCCTAGCCGTGCGTTGCCGTGCCTTAGCATTGTTTCCCCTTGCCGTGCCGTTCCTTCCGTTACCCTTGACTTGCCTTGCTTTCCCTTGCCTTCCTTGCCTTCCGTTACTCTTTGCTTACCTTCCGTGCATTGCCTAGCCTTGCGTTGTCGTGCCTTAGCCTTGCCTCGCGTAACGGTGCCTTGCCTTGCGTTACCCTTTCCTTTCTTTGCCGTGCATTGGCTAGCCCTGCGTTGTCGTGCCTTAGCCTTGTTTCCCCTTACCGTGCCGTTCCTTCCGTTACCCTTGCCTTCCCCTGCTTTCCCTTGCCTTCCTTGCCTTCCGTTACTCTTTGCTTGCCTTCCGTTTATTGCCTAGCCTTGCGTTGTCGTGCCTTAGCCTTGCCGCGCCTTACCGTGCCTTGCCTTGCGTTACCCTTTCCTTGCCTTGCCGTGCATTGCCTAGCCTTGCGTTGTCGTGCCTTAGCCTTGCCTCGCCTGACCGTCCCTTGCCTTGCGTTACCCTTTCCTTGCCTTGCCGTGCATTGCCTAGCCGTGCGTTGTCGTGCATCAGCCTGCCTTGCCTCACCGTGCCTTGCCTTGCGTTACCCTTTCCTTGCCTTGCCGTGCATTGCCTAGCCCTGTGTTGTCGTGCCTTAGCCTTGTTTCCCCTTACCGTGCCGTTCCTTTCGTTACCCTTGCCTTCCCCTGCTTTCCCTTGCCTTCCTTGCCTTCCGTTACTCTTTGCTTGCCTTCCGTGCATTGCCTAGCCTTGCGTTGTCGTGCCTTAGCCTTGCCTCGCCTGACCGTGCCTTGCCTTGAGTTACCCTTTCCTTGCCTTGCCGTGCATTGCCTAGCCTTGCGTTGTCGTGCCTTAGCCTTGCCTCGCCTGACCGTCCCTTGCCTTGCGTTACCCTTTCCTTGCCTTGCCGTGCATTGCCTAGCCGTGCGTTGTCGTGCATCAGCCTTGCCTTGCCTCACCGTGCCTTGCCTTGCGTTACCCTTTCCTTGCCTTGCCGTGCATTGCCTAGCCCTGTGTTGTCGTGCCTTATCCTTGTTTCCCCTTACCGTGCCGTTCCTTTCGTTACCCTTGCCTTCCCCTGCTTTCCCTTGCCTTCCTTGCCTTCCGTTACTCTTTGCTTGCCTTCCGTGCATTGCCTAGCCTTGCGTTGTCGTGCCTTAGCCTTGCCTCGCCTGACCGTGCCTTGCCTTGAGTTACCCTTTCCTTGCCTTGCCGTGCATTGCCTAGCCGTGCGTTGTCGTGCATTTGCCTTGTCTTCCCTCACCGTGCTTTGCCTTGCGTTACCCTTTCCTTGCCTTGCCGTGCAGTGCCTAGCCCTGCATTGTCGTGCCTTACCTTTGTTTCCCCTTACCGTGCCGTTCCTTTCGTTGCCCTTGCCTTCCCTTGCTTTCCCTTGCCTTCCTTGCCTTCCGTTACTCTTTGCTTGCCTTCCGTTCATTGCCTAGCCTTGCGTTGTCGTGCCTTAGCCTTGAGTCGCCTGACCGTGCCTTGCCTTGCGTTACCCTTTCCTTTCCTTGCCGTGCATTGCCTAGCCGTGCGTTGTCGTGCATTTGCCTTGCCTTGCCTCACCGTTCCTTGCCTTGCGTTACCCTTTCCTTGCCTGGCCGTGCATTGCCTAGCCGTGCGTTGTCGTGCATTAGCCTTGTCTTGCCTTGCCGTGCCTTGCCTTGCGTTACCCTTTCCTTGCCTGGCCGTGCATTGCGTAGCCGTGCGTTGCCGTTCCTTAGCCTTGTTTCCCCTTGCCGTGCCTTGCCTTTTGTTACACTTGCCTTGCCTTGCTTTGCCTTGCCTTCCTTTCCTTCCGTTACTCTTTCCTTGCCTAGCCGTGCACTGCCTAGCCTTGCGTTGTCGTGCATTAGCTTTGCCTCCCCAAACCGTGCCTTGCCTTGCGTTACCATTCCCTTGCCTTGCCCTGCATTGCCTAGCCCTGTGTTGTCGTGCCTTAGTCTTGTTTGCCGTTACCGTGCCGTTCCTTCCGTTACCCTTGCCTTTCCCTGCTTTCCCTAGCCTTCCTTGCCTTCCTTTCCTCTTTGCTTGCCTTCCGTGCATTGCCTAGCCTTGCGTTGTCGTGCCTTAGCCTTGCCTCGCCTGACCGTGCCTTGCCTTGCGTTACCCTTTCCTTGCCTTGCCGTGAATTGCCTAGCCGTGCGTTGTCGTGCATCAGCCTTGCCTTGCCTCACCGTGCCTTGCCTTGCGTTACCCTTACCTTGCCTTGCTTTCCCTTCCTTTCATTGCCTTCCGTTACTCTTTGCTTTCCTTCCGTGCATTGCCTAGCCTTGCGTTGTCGTGCCCTAGCCTTGCCTCGCGTAACGGTGCCTTGCCTTGCGTTACTCTTTCCTTTCCTTGCCGTGCATTGGCTAGCCCTGCGTTGTCGTGCCTTAGCCTTGTTTCCCCTTACCGTGCCGTTCCTTTCGTTACCCTTGCCTTCCCCGGCTTTCCCTTGCCTTCCTTGCCTTCCGTTACTCTTTGCTTGCCTTCCGTGCATTGCCTAGCCTTGCGTTGTCGTGCCTTAGCCTTGGCTCGCCTGACCGTGCCTTGCCTTGAGTTACCCTTTCCTTGCCTTGCCGTGAATTGCCTAGCCGTGCGTTGTCGTGCATCAGCCTTGCCTTGCCTCACCGTGCCTTGCCTTGCGTTACCCTTTCCTTGCCTTGCCGTGCATTGCCTAGCCGTGCGTTTTCGTGCATTTGCCTTGCCTTGCCTCACCGTGCCTTGCGTTGCGTTACCCTTTCCTTGCCTGGCCGTGCATTGCGTAGCCGTGCGTTGCCGTTCCTTAGCCTTGTTTCCCCTTGCCGTGCCTTGCCTTTTGTTACACTTGCCTTGCCTTGCTTTGCCTTGCCTTCCTTTCCTTCCGTTACTCTTTCCTTGCCTAGCCGTGTACTGCCTAGCCTTGCGTTGTCGTGCATTAGCTTTGCCTCCCCAAACCGTGCCTTGCCTTGCGTTACAATTTCCTTGCCTTGCCCTGCATTGCCTAGCCTTGTGTTGTCGTGCCTTAGTCTTGTTTGCCCTTACCGTGCCGTTCCTTCAGGTTCCCTTGCCTTCCCCTGCTTTCCCTAGCCTTCCTTGCCTTCCGTTCTTCTTTGCTTGCCTTCCGTGCATTGCCTAGCCTTGCGTTGTCGTGCCTTAGCCTTGCCTCGCCTGACCGTGCCTTGCCTTGCGTTACCCTTTCCTTGCCTTGCCTTGAATTGCCTAGCCGTGCGTTGTCGTGCCTTAGCCTTGCCTCGCCTGACACTGCCTTGCCTTGCGTTACCCTTTCCTTGCCTTGCCGTGCATTGCCTAGCCGTGCGTTGCCGTGCCTTAGCCTTGTTTCCCCTTGCCGTGCCGTTCCTTCCGTTACCCTTGCCTTGCCTTGCTTTCCCTTGCCTTCCTTGCCTTCCGTTACTCTTTGCTTGCCTTCCGTGCATTGCCTAGCCTTGCGTTGTCGTGCCTTAGCCTTGCCTCGCCTAACGGTGCCTTGCCTTGCGTTACCCTTTCCTTTCCTTGCCGTGCATTGCCTAGCCTTGCGTTGTCGTGCCTTAGCCTTGCCTCGACTGACCGTGCCTTGCCTTGCGTTACCCTTTCCTTGCCTTTCCCTGCATTGCCTAGCCTTGTGTTGTCGTGCCTTAGCCTTGTTTCCCCTTACCGTGCCGTTCCTTCCGTTAACCGTGCCTTCCCCTGCTTTCCCTTGCCTTCCTTGCCTTCCGTTACTCTTTTCTTGCCTTCCGTGCATTGCCTAGCCTTGCGTTGTCGTGCCTTAGCCTTGCCTCGCGTGACCGTGCCTTGCCTTGCGTTACCCTTTCCTTGCCTTGCCGTGCTTTGCCTAGCCGTGCGTTGCCGTGCCTTAGCCTTGTTTCCCCTTGCCGTGCCTTGCCTTTTGTTACACTTGCCTTGCCTTGCTTTGCCTTGCCTTCCTTTCCTTCCGTTACTCTTTCCTTGCCTAGCCGTGCACTGCCTAGCCTTGCGTTGTCGTGCATTAGCTTTGCCTCCCCAAACCGTGCCTTGCCTTCCGTTACCATTTGCTTGCCTTGCCCTGCATTGCCTAGCCCTGTGTTGTCGTGCCTTAGTCTTGTTTTGCCTTACGGTGCCGTTCCTTCCGTTACCCTTCCCTTCCCCTGCTTTCCCTTGCCTTCCTTGCCTTCCGTTACTCTTTGCTTGCCTTCCGTGCATTGCCTAGCCCTGCGTTGTCGTGCCTTAGCCTTGCCTCGCCTGAGCGTGCCTTGCCTTGCGTTACCCTTTCCTTGCCTTGCCGTGAATTGCCTAGCCGTGCGTTGTCGTGCATCAGCCTTGCCTTGCCTCACCGTGCCTTGCCTTGCGTTACCCTTTCCTTGCCTTGCCCTGCATTGCCTAGCCCTGTGTTGTCGTGCCTTAGCCTTGTTTCCCCTTACCGTGCCGTTCCTTTCGTTACCCTTGCCTTCCCCTGCTTTCCCTTGCCTTCCTTGCATTCCGTTACTCTTTGCTTGCCTTCCGTACATTGCCAAGCCTTGCGTTGTCGTGCCTTAGCCTTGGCTCGCCTGACCGTGCCTTGCCTTGAGTTACCCATTCCTTGACTTGCCGTGAATTGCCTAGCCGTGCGTTGTCGTGCATCAGCCTTGCCTTGCCTCACCGTGCCTTGCCTTGCGTTACCCTTTCCTTGCCTTGCAGTGCATTGCCTAGCCGTGCGTTGTCTTGCCTTAGCCTTGTTTCCCCTTGCCGTGCCGTTCCTTTCGTTGCCCTTACCTTCCTTTGCTTTCCCTTGCCTTCCTTGCCTTCCGTTACTCTTTGCTTGCCTTCCGTTCATTGCCTAGCCTCGCGTTGACGTGCCTTAGCCTTCCCTCGCCTGACCGTGCCTTGCCTAGCGTTACCCTTTCATTGCCTTGCCGTGCCTTGCCTAGCCGTGCGTTGTCGTGGATTTGCCTTACCTTCCCTCACCGTGCCTTGCCTTGCGTTACCCTTTCCTTGCCTGGCCGTCCATTGCCTAGCCGTGCGTTGTCGTGCATTAGCCTTGTCTTGCCTTAACGTGCCTTGCCTTGCGTTACCCTTTCCTTGCCTAGCCGTGCATTGCGTAGCCGTGCGTTGCCGTTCCTTAGCCTTGTTTCCCCTTGCCGTGCCTTGCCTTTTGTTACACTTGCCTTGCCTTGCTTTGCCTTGCCTTCCTTTCCTTCCGTTACTCTTTCCTTCCTAGCCGTGCACTGCTACCCTTGCGTTGTCGTGCATTAGCTTTGCCTCCCCAAACAGTGCCTTGCCTTGCGTTACCATTTCCTTGCCTTGCCCTGCATTGCCTAGCCCTGTGTTGTCGTGCCTTAGTCTTGTTTGCCCTTACCGTGCCTTTCCTTCCGTTACCCTTGCCTTTCCCTGCTTTCCCTAGCCTTCCTTGCCTTCCGTTCCTCTTTGCTTGCCTTCCGTGCATTGCCTAGCCTTGCGTTGTCGTGCCTTAGCCTTGCCTCGCCTGACCGTGCCTTGCCTTGCGTTACCCTTTCCTTGCCTTGCCGTGAATTGCCTAGCCGTGCGTTTTCGTGCATCAGCCTTGCCTTGCCTCACCGTGCCTTGCCTTGCGTTACCCTTACCTTGCCTTGCTTTCCCTTCCTTTCATTGCCTTCCGTTACTCTTTGCTTTCCTTCCGTGCATTGACTAGCCTTGCGTTGTCGTGCCTTAGCCTTGCCTCGCCTGACAGTGCCTTGCCTTGCGTTACCCTTTCGTTGCCTT
Organism: Macrotis lagotis; assembly: GCF_037893015.1. Classification (NCBI taxonomy): domain Eukaryota; kingdom Metazoa; phylum Chordata; class Mammalia; order Peramelemorphia; family Peramelidae; genus Macrotis; species Macrotis lagotis. The sequence continues at coordinate 153,141 of NW_027422213.1, forward strand.
GCCGTGCATTGCCTAGCCGTGCGTTGCCGTGCCTTAGCCTTGTTTCCCCTTGCCGTGCCGTTCCTTCCGTTACCCTTGCCTTGCCTTGCTTTCCCTTGCCTTCCTTGCCTTCCGTTACTCTTTGCTTGCCTTCCGTGCATTGCCTAGCCTTGCGTTGTCCTGCCTTAGCCTTGCCTCGCGTAACGGTGCCTTGCCTTGCGTTACCCTTTCCTTTCCTTGCCGTGCATTGGCTAGCCCTGCGTTGTCGTGCCTTAGCCTTGTTTCCCCTTACCGTGCCGTTCCTTCCGTTACCCTTGCCTTCCCCTGCTTTCCCTTGCCTTCCTTGCCTTCCGTTACTCTTTGCTTGCCTTCCGTTTATTGCCTAGCCTTGCGTTGTCGTGCCTTAGCCTTGCCGCGCCTTACCGTGCCTTGCCTTGCGTTACCCTTTCCTTGCCTTGCCGTGCATTGCCTAGCCTTGCGTTGTCGTGCCTTAGCCTTGCCTCGCCTGACCGTGCTTTGCCTTGCGTTACCATTTCCTTGCCTTGCCGTGCATTGCCTAGCCTTGCGTTGCCGTGCCTTAGCCGTGTTTCCCCTTGCCGTGCCGTTCCTTCTGTTACCCTTGCCTTGCCTTGCTTTCCCTTGCCTTCCTTGCCTTCCGTTACTCTTTGCTTGCCTTCCGTGCATTGCCTAGCCTTGCGTTGTCGTGCATTCGCCTTGCCTCCCCAAACCGTGCCTTGCCTTGCGTTACCCTTTCCTTGCCTTGCCCTGCATTGCCTAGCCCTGTGTTGTCGTGCCTTAGCCTTGTTTCCCCTTACCGTGCCGTTCCTTTCGTTACCCTTGCCTTCCCCGGCTTTCCCTTGCCTTCCTTGCCTTCCGTTACTCTTTGCTTGCCTTCCGTGCATTGCCTAGCCTTGCGTTGTCGTGCCTTAGCCTTGGCTCGCCTGACCGTGCCTTGCCTTGAGTTACCCTTTCCTTGCCTTGCCGTGAATTGCCAGGCCGTGCGTTGTCGTGCATCAGCCTTGCCTTGCCTCACCGTGCCTTGCCTTGCGTTACCCTTTCCTTGCCTTGCCGTACATTGCCTAGTCGTGCATTTTCGTGCATTTGCCTTGCCTTGCCTCACCGTGCCTTGCGTTGCGTTACCCTTTCCTTGCCTGGCCGTGCATTGCGTAGCCGTGCATTGCCGTTCCTTAGCCTTGTTTCCCCTTGCCGTGCCTTGCCTTTTGTTACACTTGCCTTGCCTTGCTTTGCCTTGCCTTCCTTTCCTTCCGTTACTCTTTCCTTTCCTAGCCGTGCACTGCCTAGCCTTGGGTTGTCGTGCATTAGCTTTGCCTCCCCAAACCGTGCCTTGCCTTGCGTTACCATTTCCTTGCCTTGCCCTGCATTGCCTAGCCTTGTGTTGTCGTGCCTTAGTCTTGTTTGCCCTTACCGTGCCGTTCCTTCAGTTTCCCTTGCCTTCCCCTGCTTTCCCTAGCCTTCCTTGCCTTCCGTTCTTCTTTGCTTGCCTTCCGTGCATTGCCTAGCCTTGCGTTGTCGTGCCTTAGCCTTGCCTCGCCTGACCGTGCCTTGCCTTGCGTTACCCTTTCCTTGCCTTGCCTTGAATTGCCTAGCCGTGCGTTGTCGTGCCTTAGCCTTGCCTCGCCTGACACTGCCTTGCCTTGCGTTACCCTTTCCTTGCCTTGCCGTGCATTGCCTAGCCGTGCGTTGCCGTGCCTTAGCCTTGTTTCCCCTTGCCGTGCCGTTCCTTCCGTTACCCTTGCCTTGCCTTGCTTTCCCTTGCCTTCCTTGCCTTCCGTTCCTCTTTGCTTGCCTTCCGTGCATTGCCTAGCCTTGCGTTGTCGTGCCTTAGCCTTGCCTCGCCTAACGGTGCCTTGCCTTGCGTTACCCTTTCCTTTCCTTGCCGTGCATTGGCTAGCCCTGCGTTGTCGTGCCTTAGCCTTGACTCGACTGACCGTGCCTTGCCTTGCGTTACCCTTTCCTTTCCTTGCCGTGCATTGCCTAGCCTTGCGTTGTCGTGCCTTAGCCTTGCCTCGACTGACCGTGCCTTGCCTTGCGTTACCCTTTCCTTGCCTTTCCCTGCATTGCCTAGCCTTGTGTTGTCGTGCCTTAGCCTTGTTTCCCCTTACCGTGCCGTTCCTTCCGTTAACCGTGCCTTCCCCTGCTTTCCCTTGCCTTCCTTGCCTTCCGTTACTCTTTTCTTGCCTTCCGTGCATTGCCTAGCCTTGCGTTGTCGTGCCTTAGCCTTGCCTCGCGTGACCGTGCCTTGCCTTGCGTTACCCTTTCCTTGCCTTGCCGTGCTTTGCCTAGCCGTGCGTTGCCGTGCCTTAGCCTTGTTTCCCCTTGCCGTGCCTTGCCTTTTGTTACACTTGCCTTGCCTTGCTTTGCCTTGCCTTCCTTTCCTTCCGTTACTCTTTCCTTGCCTAGCCGTGCACTGCCTAGCCTTGCGTTGTCGTGCATTAGCTTTGCCTCCCCAAACCGTGCCTTGCCTTCCGTTACCATTTGCTTGCCTTGCCCTGCATTGCCTAGCCCTGTGTTGTCGTGCCTTAGTCTTGTTTTGCCTTACGGTGCCGTTCCTTCCGTTACCCTTCCCTTCCCCTGCTTTCCCTTGCCTTCCTTGCCTTCCGTTACTCTTTGCTTGCCTTCCGTGCATTGCCTAGCCCTGCGTTGTCGTGCCTTAGCCTTGCCTCGCCTGAGCGTGCCTTGCCTTGAGTTACCCTTTCCTTGCCTTGCCGTGAATTGCCTAGCCGTGCGTTGTCGTGCATCAGCCTTGCCTTGCCTCACCGTGCCTTGCCTTGCGTTACCCTTTCCTTGCCTTGCCCTGCATTGCCTAGCCCTGTGTTGTCGTGCCTTAGCCTTGTTTCCCCTTACCGTGCCGTTCCTTTCGTTACCCTTGCCTTCCCCTGCTTTCCCTTGCCTTCCTTGCATTCCGTTACTCTTTGCTTGCCTTCCGTACATTGCCAAGCCTTGCGTTGTCGTGCCTTAGCCTTGGCTCGCCTGACCGTGCCTTGCCTTGAGTTACCCATTCCTTGACTTGCCGTGAATTGCCTAGCCGTGCGTTGTCGTGCATCAGCCTTGCCTTGCCTCACCGTGCCTTGCCTTGCGTTACCCTTTCCTTGCCTTGCAGTGCATTGCCTAGCCGTGCGTTGTCTTGCCTTAGCCTTGTTTCCCCTTGCCGTGCCGTTCCTTTCGTTGCCCTTACCTTCCTTTGCTTTCCCTTGCCTTCCTTGCCTTCCGTTACTCTTTGCTTGCCTTCCGTTCATTGCCTAGCCTCGCGTTGACGTGCCTTAGCCTTCCCTCGCCTGACCGTGCCTTGCCTAGCGTTACCCTTTCATTGCCTTGCCGTGCCTTGCCTAGCCGTGCGTTGTCGTGGATTTGCCTTACCTTCCCTCACCGTGCCTTGCCTTGCGTTACCCTTTCCTTGCCTGGCCGTCCATTGCCTAGCCGTGCGTTGTCGTGCATTAGCCTTGTCTTGCCTTAACGTGCCTTGCCTTGCGTTACCCTTTCCTTGCCTAGCCGTGCATTGCGTAGCCGTGCGTTGCCGTTCCTTAGCCTTGTTTCCCCTTGCCGTGCCTTGCCTTTTGTTACACTTGCCTTGCCTTGCTTTGCCTTGCCTTCCTTTCCTTCCGTTACTCTTTCCTTCCTAGCCGTGCACTGCTACCCTTGCGTTGTCGTGCATTAGCTTTGCCTCCCCAAACAGTGCCTTGCCTTGCGTTACCATTTCCTTGCCTTGCCCTGCATTGCCTAGCCCTGTGTTGTCGTGCCTTAGTCTTGTTTGCCCTTACCGTGCCTTTCCTTCCGTTACCCTTGCCTTTCCCTGCTTTCCCTAGCCTTCCTTGCCTTCCGTTCCTCTTTGCTTGCCTTCCGTGCATTGCCTAGCCTTGCGTTGTCGTGCCTTAGCCTTGCCTCGCCTGACCGTGCCTTGCCTTGCGTTACCCTTTCCTTGCCTTGCCGTGAATTGCCTAGCCGTGCGTTTTCGTGCATCAGCCTTGCCTTGCCTCACCGTGCCTTGCCTTGCGTTACCCTTTCCTTGCCTTGCTTTCCCTTCCTTTCATTGCCTTCCGTTACTCTTTGCTTTCCTTCCGTGCATTGACTAGCCTTGCGTTGTCGTGCCTTAGCCTTGCCTCGCCTGACAGTGCCTTGCCTTGCGTTACCCTTTCGTTGCCTTGCCGTGCATTGCCTAGCCGTGCGTTGCCGTGCCTTAGCCTTGTTTCCCCTTGCCGTGCCGTTCCTTCCGTTACCCTTGCCTTGCCTTGCTTTCCCTTGCCTTCCTTGCCTTCCGTTACTCTTTGCTTGCCTTCCGTGCATTGCCTAGCCTTGCGTTGTCCTGCCTTAGCCTTGCCTCGCGTAACGGTGCCTTGCCTTGCGTTACCCTTTCCTTTCCTTGCCGTGCATTGGCTAGCCCTGCGTTGTCGTGCCTTAGCCTTGTTTCCCCTTACCGTGCCGTTCCTTCCGTTACCCTTGCCTGCCCCTGCTTTCCCTTGCCTTCCTTGCCTTCCGTTACTCTTTGCTTGCCTTCCGTTTATTGCCTAGCCTTGCGTTGTCGTGCCTTAGCCTTGCCTCGCCTGACCGTGCTTTGCCTTGCGTTACCATTTCCTTGCCTTGCCGTGCATTGCCTAGCCTTGCGTTGCCGTGCCTTAGCCTTGTTTCCCCTTGCCGTGCCGTTCCTTCTGTTACCCTTGCCTTGCCTTGCTTTCCCTTGCCTTCCTTGCCTTCCGTTACTCTTTGCTTGCCTTCCGTGCATTGCCTAGCCTTGCGTTGTCGTGCATTCGCCTTGCCTCCCCAAACCGTGCCTTGCCTTGCGTTACCCTTTCCTTGCCTTGCCCTGCATTGCCTAGCCCTGTGTTGTCGTGCCTTAGCCTTGTTTCCCCTTACCGTGCCGTTCCTTTCGTTACCCTTGCCTTCCCCGGCTTTCCCTTGCCTTCCTTGCCTTCCGTTACTCTTTGCTTGCCTTCCGTGCATTGCCTAGCCTTGCGTTGTCGTGCCTTAGCCTTGGCTCGCCTGACCGTGCCTTGCCTTGAGTTACCCTTTCCTTGCCTTGCCGTGAATTGCCTAGCCGTGCGTTGTCGTGCATCAGCCTTGCCTTGCCTCACCGTGCCTTGCCTTGCGTTACCCTTTCCTTGCCTTGCCGTACATTGCCTAGTCGTGCATTTTCGTGCCTTTGCCTTGCCTTGCCTCACCGTGCCTTGCGTTGCGTTACCCTTTCCTTGCCTGGCCGTGCATTGCGTAGCCGTGCATTGCCGTTCCTTAGCCTTGTTTCCCCTTGCCGTGCCTTGCCTTTTGTTACACTTGCCTTGCCTTGCTTTGCCTTGCCTTCCTTTCCTTCCGTTACTCTTTCCTTTCCTAGCCGTGCACTGCCTAGCCTTGGGTTGTCGTGCATTAGCTTTGCCTCCCCAAACCGTGCCTTGCCTTGCGTTACCATTTCCTTGCCTTGCCCTGCATTGCCTAGCCTTGTGTTGTCGTGCCTTAGTCTTGTTTGCCCTTACCGTGCCGTTCCTTCAGTTTCCCTTGCCTTCCCCTGCTTTCCCTAGCCTTCCTTGCCTTCCGTTCTTCTTTGCTTGCCTTCCGTGCATTGCCTAGCCTTGCGTTGTCGTGCCTTAGCCTTGCCTCGCCTGACCGTGCCTTGCCTTGCGTTACCCTTTCCTTGCCTTGCCTTGAATTGCCTAGCCGTGCGTTGTCGTGCCTTAGCCTTGCCTCGCCTGACACTGCCTTGCCTTGCGTTACCCTTTCCTTGCCTTGCCGTGCATTGCCTAGCCGTGCGTTGCCGTGCCTTAGCCTTGTTTCCCCTTGCCGTGCCGTTCCTTCCGTTACCCTTGCCTTGCCTTGCTTTCCCTTGCCTTCCTTGCCTTCCGTTCCTCTTTGCTTGCCTTCCGTGCATTGCCTAGCCTTGCGTTGTCGTGCCTTAGCCTTGCCTCGCCTAACGGTGCCTTGCCTTGCGTTACCCTTTCCTTTCCTTGCCGTGCATTGGCTAGCCCTGCGTTGTCGTGCCTTAGCCTTGACTCGACTGACCGTGCCTTGCCTTGCGTTACCCTTTCCTTGCCTTGCCGTGCATTGCCTAGCCGTGCGTTGTCGTGCATCAGCCTTGCCTTGCCTCACCGTGCCTTGCCTTGCGTTAACCTTTCCTTGCCTTGCCGTGCATTGCCTAGCCGTGCGTTGCCGTGCCTTAGCCTTGTTTCCGCTTGCCGTGCCGTTCCTTCTGTTACCCTTGCCTTGCCTTGCTTTCCCTTGCCTTCCTTGCCTTCCGTTTCTCTTTGCTTGCCTTCCGTGCGTTGCCTAGCCTTGCGTTGTCGTGCATTCGCCTTGCCTCCCCAAACCGTGCCTTGCCTTGCGTTACCCTTTCCTTGCCTTTCACTGCATTGCCTAGCCCTGTGTTGTCGTGCCTTAGCCTTGTTTCCCCTTACCGTGCCGTTCCTTCCGTTAACCGTGCCTTCCCCTGCTTTCCCTTGCCTTCCTTGCCTTCCGTTACTCTTTTCTTGCCTTCCGTGCATTGCCTAGCCTTGCGTTGTCGTGCCTTAGCCTTGCCTCGCGTGACCGTACCTTGCCTTGCGTTACCCTTTCCTTGCCTTGCCGTGCATTGCCTAGCCGTGCGTTGTCGTGCATCAGCCTTGCCTTGCCTCACCGTGCCTTGCCTTTCGTTACCCTTTCCTTGCCTTGCCGTGCATTGCCTAGCCGTGCGTTGCCGTGCCTTAGCCTTGTTTCCCCTTGCCTTGCCTTGCCTTTTGTTACACTTGCCTTGCCTTGCTTTGCCTTGCCTTCCTTTCCTTCCGTTACTCTTTCCTTGCCTAGCCATGCACTGCCTAGCCTTGCGTTGTCGTGCATTAGCTTTGCCTCCCCAAACCGTGCCTTGCCTTCCGTTACCATTTCCTTGCCTTGCCCTGCATTGCCTAGCCCTGTGTTGTCGTGCCTTAGTCTTGTTTTGCCTTACGGTGCCGTTCCTTCCGTTACCCTTCCCTTCCCCTGCTTTCCCTTGCCTTCCTTGCCTTCCGTTACTCTTTGCTTGCCTTCCGTGCATTGCCTAGCCCTGCGTTGTCGTGCCTTAGCCTTGCCTCGCCTGAGCGTGCCTTGCCTTGCGTTACCCTTTCCTTGCCTTGCCGTGAATTGCCTAGCCGTGCGTTGTCGTGCATCAGCCTTGCCTTGCCTCACCGTGCCTTGCCTAGCGTTACCCTTACCTTGCCTTGCTTTCCCTTCCTTTCCTTGCCTTCCGTTACTCTTTGCTTTCCTTCCGTGCATTGCCTAGCCTTGCGTTGTCGTGCCTTAGCCTTGCCTCGCCTGACAGTGCCTTGCCTTGCGTTACCCTTTCCTTGCCTTGCCGTGCATTGCCTAGCCGTGCGTTGCCGTGCCTTAGCCTTGTTTCCCCTTGCCGTGCCGTTCCTTCCGTTACCCTTGCCTTGCCTTGCTTTCCCTTGCCTTCCTTGCCTTCCGTTAATCTTTGCTTGCCTTCCGTGCATTGCCTAGCCTTGCGTTGTCGTGCATCAGCCTTGCCTTGCCTCACCGTGCCTTGCCTTGCGTTACCCTTTCCTTGCCTTGCCGTGCATTGGCTAGCCCTGCGTTGTCGTGCCTTAGCCTTGTTTCCCCTTACCGTGCCGTTCCTTCGGTTACCCTTGCCTTCCCCTGCTTTCCCTTGCCTTCCTTGCCTTCCGTTACTCTTTGCTTGCCTTCCGTTTATTGCCTAGCCTTGCGTTTTCGTGCCTTAGCCTTGCCGCGCCTGACCGTGCCTTGCCTTGCGTTACCCTTTCCTTGCCTTGCCGTGCATTGCCTAGCCTTGCGTTGTCGTGCCTTAGCCTTGCGTCGCCTGACCGTGCCTTGCCTTGCGTTACCCTTTCCTTGCCTTGCCGTGCATTGCCTAGCCGTGCGTTGTCGTGCATTCGCCTTGCCTCCCCAAACCGTGCCTTGCCTTGCGTTACCCTTTCCTTGCCTTTCCCTGCATTGCCTAGCCGTGCGTTGCCGTGCCTTAGCGTTGTTTCTCCTTGCCGTGCCGTTCCTTCCGTTACCCTTGCCTTGCCTTGCTTTCCCTTGCCTTCCTTGACTTCCGTTACTCTTTGCTTGCCTTCCGTGCATTGCCTAGCCTTGCGTTGTCGTGCCTTAGCCTTGCCTCGCCTGACCTTGCCTTGCCTTGAGTTACCCTTTCCTTGACTTGCCGTGAATTGCCTAGCCGTGCTTTGTCGTGCATCAGCCTTGCCTTGCCTCACCGTGCCTTGCCTTGCGTTACCCTTTCCTTGCCTGGCCGTGCATTGCCTAGCCCTGCATTATCGTGCCTTAGCTTTTTTTCCCCTTACCGTGCGGTTCCTTTCGTTGCCCTTGCATTCCCTTGCTTTCCCTTGCCTTCCTTGCCTTCCGTTACTCTTTGCTTGCCTTCCGTTCATTGCCTAGCCTTGCGTTGTCGTGCTTAGCCTTCCCTCGCCTGACCGTGCCTTGCCTTGCGTTACCCTTTCCTTGCCTTGCCGTGCATTGCCTAGCCGTGCGTTGTCGTGCATCAGCCTTGCCTTGCCTCACCGTGCCTTGCCTTGCGTTACCCTTTCCTTGCCTTGCAGTGCATTGCCTAGCCCTGTGTGGTCGTGCCTTAGTCTTGTTTTGCCTTACCGTGCCGTTCCTTCCGTTACCCTTGCCTTCCCCTGCTTTCCCTTGCCTTCCTTGCCTTCCGTTACTCTTTGCTTGCCTTCCCTACATTGCCTAACCTTGCGTTGTCGTGCCTTAGCCTTGGCTCGCCTGACCGTGCCTTGCCTTGAGTTACCCTTTCCTTGCCTTGCCGTGAATTGCCTAGCTGTGCGTTGTCGTGCATCAGCCTTGCCTTGCCTCACCGTGCCTTGCCTTGCGTTACCCTTTCCTTGCCTTGCAGTGCATTGCCTAGCCGTGCGTTGTCTTGCCTTAGCCTTGTTTCCCCTTGCCGTGCCGTTCCTTCCGTTACCCTTGCCTTGCCTTGCTTTCCCTTGCCTTCCTTTCCTTTCGTTACTCTTTCCTTGCCTAGCCGTGCACTGCCTAGCCTTGCGTTGTCGTGCATCAGCCTTGCCTTGCCTCACCGTGCCTTGCCTTGCGTTACCCTTACCTTGGCTTGCTTTCCCTTCCTTTCCTTGCCTTCCGTAACTCTTTACTTTCCTTCCGTGCATTGCCTAGCCTTGCGTTGTCGTGCCTTAGCCTTGCCTCGCCTGACAGTGCCTTGCCTTGCGTTACCCTTTCCTTGCCTTGCCGTGCATTGCCTAGCCGTGCGTTGCCGTGCCTTAGCCTTGCTTCCCCTTGCCGTGCCGTTCCTTCCGTTACCCTTGCCTTGCCTTGCTTTCCCTTGCCTTCCTTGCCTTCCGTTACTCTTTGCTTGCCTTCCGTGCATTGTCTAGCCTTGCGTTGTCGTGCCTTAGCCTTGCCTCGCCTAACGGTGCCTTGCCTTGCGTTACCCTTTCCTTTCCTTGCCGTGCATTGGCTAGCTCTGCGTTGTCGTGGCTTAGCCTTGTTTCCCCTTACCGTGCTGTTCCTTTCGTTACCCTTGCCTTCCCCTGCTTTCCCTTGCCTTCCTTGCCTTCCGTTACTCTTTGCTTGCCTTCCGTGCATTGCCTAGCCTTGCGTTGTCGTGCCTTAGCCTTGCCTCGGCTGACCGTGCCTTGCCTTGCGTTACCCTTTCCTTGCCTTGCCGTGCATTGCCTAGCCGTGCGTTGTCATGCATCAGCCTTGCCTTGCCTCACCGTTCCTTGCCTTGCGTTACCATTTCCTTGCCTTCCCTGCATTGCCTAGCCCTGTGTTGTCGTGCCTTAGTCTTGTTTGCCTTTACCGTGCCGTTCCTTTCGTTACCCTTGCCTTCCCCTGCTTTCCCTTGCCTTCCTTGCCTTCCGTTACTCTTTGCTTGCCTTCCGTACATTGCCAAGCCTTGCGTTGTCGTGCCTTAGCCTTGGCTCGCCTGACCGTGCCTTGCCTTGAGTTACCCATTCCTTGCCTTGCCGTGAATTGCCTAGCCGTGCGTTGTCGTGCATCAGCCTTGCCTTGCCTCACCGTGCCTTGCCTTGCGTTACCCTTTCCTTGCCTTGCAGTGCATTGCCTAGCCGTGCGTTGTCTTGCCTTAGCCTTGTTTCCCCTTGCTGTGCCGTTCCTTTCGTTGCCCTTACCTTCCTTTGCTTTCCCTTGCCTTCCTTGCCTTCCGTTACTCTTTGCTTGCCTTCCGTTCATTGCCTCGCCTCGCGTTGACGTGCCTTAGCCTTCCCTCGCCTCACCGTGCCTTGCCTAGCGTTACCCTTTCATTGCCTTGCCGTGCCTTGCCTAGCCGTGCGTTGTCGTGGATTTGCCTTACCTTCCCTCACCGTGCCTTGCCTTGCGTTACCCTTTCCTTGCCTGGCCGTCCATTGCCTAGACGTGCATTGTCGTGCATTAGCCTTGTCTTGCCTTAACGTGCCTTGCCTTGCGTTACCCTTTCCTTGCCTAGCCGTGCATTGCGTAGCCGTCCGTTGCCGTTCCTTAGCCTTGTTTCCCCTTGCCGTGCCTTGCCTTTTGTTACACTTGCCTTGCCTTGCTTTGCCTTGCCTTCCTTTCCTTCCGTTACTCTTTCCTTCCTAGCCGTGCACTGCTACCCTTGCGTTGTCGTGCATTAGCTTTGCCTCCCCAAACCGTGCCTTGCCTTGCGTTACCATTTCCTTGCCTTGCCCTGCATTGCCTAGCCCTGTGTTGTCGTGCCTTAGTCTTGTTTTGCCTTACCGTGCCGTTCCTTCAGTTACCTTTGCCTTCCCCTGCTTTCCCTTGCCTTCCTTGCCTTCCGTTACCCTTTCCTTGCCTAGCCGTGCATTGCCTAGCCTTGCGTTGTCGTGCCTTAGCCTTGCCTCGCCTGACCGTGCCTTGCCTTGCGTTACCCTTTCCTTGCCTTGCCGTGCATTGCCTAGCCGTGCGTTGTCGTGCATCAGCCTAGCCTTGCCTCACCGTGGCTTGCCTTGCGTTACCCTTTCCTTGCCTTGCAGTGCATTGCCTAGCCGTGCGTTGCCGTGCCTTAGCCTTGTTTCCCCTTGCCTTGCCGTTCCTTCTGTTACCCTTGCCTTGCCTTGCTTTCCCTTGCCTTCCTTGCCTTCCGTTACTCTTTGCTTGCCTTCCGTGCATTGCCTAGCCTTGCGTTGTCGTGCATTCGCCTTGCCTCCCCAAACCGTGCCTTGCCTTGCGTTACCCTTTCCTTGCCTTGCCCTGCATTGCCTAACCCTGTGTTGTCGTGCCTTAGCCTTGTTTCCCCTTACCGTGCCGTTCCTTTCCTTACCCTTGCCTTCCCCTGCTTTCCCTTGCCTTCCTTTCCTTCCGTTACTCTTTGCTTGCCTTCCGTGCATTGCCTAGCCTTGCGTTGTCGTGACTTAGCCTTGCCTCGCCTGACCGTGCCTTGCCTTGAGTTACCCTTTCCTTGCCTTGCCGTGAATTGCCTAGCCGTGCGTTGTCGTGCATTTGCCTTGCCTTCCCTCACCGTGCCTTGCCTTGCGTTACCCTTTCCTTGCCTTGCCGTGAATTGCCTAGCCGTGCGTTGTCGTGCATCAGCCTTGCCTTGCCTCACCGTGCCTTGCCTTGCGTTACCCTTACCTTGCCTTGCTTTCCCTTCCTTTCATTGCCTTCCGTTACTCTTTGCTTTCCTTCCGTGCATTGCCTAGCCTTGCGTTGTCGTGCCTTAGCCTTGCCTCGCCTGACAGTGCCTTGCCTTGCGTTACCCTTTCCTTGCCTTGCCGTGCATTGCCTAGCCGTGCGTTGCCGTTCCTTAGCCTTGTTTCCCCTTGCCGTGCCTTGCCTTTTGTTACACTTGCCTTGCCTTGCTTTGCCTTGCCTTCCTTTCCTTCCGTTACTCTTTCCTTGCCTAGCCGTGCACTGCCTAGCCTTGCGTTGTCGTGCATTAGCTTTGCCTCCCCAAACCGTGCCTTGCCTTGCGTTACCATTTCCTTGCCTTGCCCTGCATTGCCTAGCCCTGTGTTGTCGTGCCTTAGTCTTGTTTGCCCTTACCGTGCAGTTCCTTCCGTTACCCTTGCCTTTCCCTGCTTTCCCTAGCCTTCCTTGCCTTCCGTTCCTCTTTGCTTGCCTTCCGTGCATTGCCTAGCCTTGCGTTGTCGTGCCTTAGCCTTGCCTCGCCTGACCGTGCCTTGCCTTGCGTTACCCTTTCCTTGCCTTGCCGTGAATTGCCTAGCCGTGCGTTGTCGTGCATTTGCCTTGTCTTGCCTCACCGTGCTTTGCCTTGCGTTACCCTTTCCTTGCCTTGCCGTGCATTGCCTAGCCCTTCATTGTCGTGCTTTAGCTTTGTTTCCCCTTACCGTGCCGTTCCTTTCGTTGCCCTTGCCTTCCCTTGCTTTCCCTTGCCTTCCTTGCCTTCCGTTACTCTTTGCTTGCCTTCCGTTCATTGCCTAGCCTTGCGTTGTCGTGCCTTAGCCTTGCCTCGCCTGACCGTGCCTTGCCTTGGGTTACCCTTTCCTTGCCTTGCCGTGCATTGCCTAGCCGTGCGTTGTCGTGCATTTGCCTTGCCTTCCCTCACCGTGCCTTGCCCTGCGTTACCCTTTCCTTGCCTTGCCGTGAATTGCCTAGCCGTGCGTTGTCGTGCATCAGCCTTGCCTTGCCTCACCGTGCTTTGCCTTGCGTTACCCTTACCTTGCCTTGCTTTCCCTTCCTTTCATTGCCTTCCGTTACTCTTTGCTTTCCTTCCGTGCATTGCCTATCCTTGCGTTGTCGTGCCTTAGCCTTGCCTCGCCTGACAGTGCCTTGCCTTGCGTTACCCTTTCCTTGCCTTGCCGTGCATTGCCTAGCCGTGCGTTGCCGTGCCTTAGCCTTGTTTCCCCTTGCCGTGCCGTTCCTTCCGTTACCCTTGCCTTGCCTTGCTTTCCCTTGCCTTCCTTGCCTTCCGTTACTCTTTGCTTGCCTTCCGTGCATTGCCTAGCCTTGCGTTGTCGTGCCTTAGCCTTTCCTCGCGTAACGGTGCCTTGCCTTGCGTTACCCTTTCCTTTCCTTGCCGTGCATTGGCTAGCCCTGCGTTGTCGTGCCTTAGCCTTGTTTCCCCTTACCGTGCCGTTCCTTCCGTTACCCTTGCCTTCCCCTGCTTTCCCTTGCCTTCCTTGCCTTCCGTTACTCTTTGCTTGCCTTCCGTTTATTGCCTAGCCTTGCGTTGTCGTGCCTTAGCCTTGCCGCGCCTTACCGTGCCTTGCCTTGCGTTACCCTTTCCTTGCCTTGCCGTGCATTGCCTAGCCGTGCCTTGTCGTGCATCAGCCTTGCCTTGCCTCACCGTGCCTTGCCTTGCGTTAACCTTTCCTTGCCTTGCCGTGCATTGCCTAGCCGTACGTTGCCGTGCCTTAGCCTTGTTTCCGCTTGCCGTGCCGTTCCTTCTGTTACCCTTGCCTTGCCTTGCTTTCCCTTGCCTTCCTTGCCTTCCGTTTCTCTTTGCTTGCCTTCCGTGCATTGCCTAGCCTTGCGTTGTCGTGCATTCGCCTTGCCTCCCCAAACCGTGCCTTGCCTTGCGTTACCCTTTCCTTGCCTTTCCCTGCATTGCCTAGCCCTGTGTTGTCGTGCCTTAGCCTTGTTTCCCCTTACCGTGCCGTTCCTTCCGTTAACCGTGCCTTCCCCTGCTTTCCCTTGCCTTCCTTGCCTTCCGTTACTCTTTTCTTGCCTTCCGTGCATTGCCTAGCCTTGCGTTGTCGTGCCTTAGCCTTGTTTCGCGTGACCGTGCCTTGCCTTGCGTTACCCTTTCCTTGCCTTGCCGTGCATTGCCTAGCCGTGCGTTGTCGTGCATCAGCCTTGCCTTGCCTCACCGTGCCTTGCCTTTCGTTACCCTTTCCTTGCCTTGCCGTGCATTGCCTAGCCGTGCGTTGCCGTGCCTTAGCCTTGTTTCCCCTTGCCGTGCCTTGCCTTTTGTTACACTTGCCTTGCCTTGCTTTGCCTTGCCTTCCTTTCCTTCCGTTACTCTTTCCTTGCCTAGCCGTGCACTGCCTAGCCTTGCGTTGTCGTGCATTAGCTTTGCCTCCGCAAACCGTGCCTTGCCTTCCGTTACCATTTGCTTGCCTTGCCCTGCATTGCCTAGCCGTGCGTTGCCGTGCCTTAGCCTTGTTTCCCCTTGCCGTGCCGTTCCTTCTGTTACCCTTGCCTTTCCTTGCTTTCCCTTGCCTTCCTTGCCTTCCGTTACTCTTTGCTTACCTTCCGTGCATTGCCTAGCCGTGCGTTGCCGTGCCTTAGCCTTGTTTCCCCTTGCCGTGCCGTTCCTTCTGTTACCCTTGCCTTGCCTTGCTTTCCCTTGCCTTCCTTGCCTTCCGTTACTGTTTGCTTGCCTTCCGTGCATTGCCTAGCCTTGCGTTGTCGTGCATTCGCCTTCCTCCCCGAAACGTGCCTTGCCTTGCGTTACCCTTTCCTTGCCTTGCCCTAAATTGCCTAGCCCTGTGTTGTCGTGCCTTAGCCTTGTTTCCCCTTACCGTGCCGTTCCTTTCGTTACCCTTGCCTTCCCCTGCTTTCCCTTGCCTTCCTTGCCTTCCGTTACTCTTTGCTTGCCTTCCGTGCATTGCCTAGCCTTGAGTTGTCGTGCCTTAGCCTTGCCTCGCGTGACCGTGCCTTGCCTTGAGTTACCCTTTCCTTGCCTTGCCGTGCATTGCCTAGCCGTGCGTTGTCGTGCATTTGCCTTGTCTTGCCTCACCGTGCTTTGCCTTGGTTTACCCTTTCCTTGCCTTGCCGTGCATTGCCTAGCCCTGCATTGTCGTGCCTTAGCTTTGTTTCCCCTTGCCGTGCCGTTCCTTCCGTTACCCTTGCCTTGCCTAGCTTTCCCTTGCCTTCCTTGCCTTCCGTTACTCTTTGCTTGCCTTCCGTGCATTGCCTAGCCTTGCGTTGTCCTGCCTTAGCCTTGCCTCGCCTGACCGTGCCTTGCCTTGCGTTACCCTTTCCTTGCCTTGCCGTGCATTGCCTAGCCGTGCGTTGTCGTGCATCAGCCTTGCCTTGCCTCACCGTGCCTTGCCTTGCGTTACCCTTTCCTTGCCTTGCCGTGCATTGCCTAGCCGTGCGTTGCCGTGCCTTAGCCTTGTTTCCCCTTGCCGTGCCGTTCCTTCTGTTACCCTTGCCTTGCCTTTCTTTCCCTTGCCTTCCTTGCCTTCCGTTACTCTTTGCTTGCCTTCCGTGCATTGCCTAGCCTTGCGTTGTCGTGCATTCGCCTTCCTGCCCAAACCGTGCCTTGCCTTGCGTTACCCTTTCCTTGCCTTGCCGTGCATTGCCTAGCCGTGCGTTTTCGTGCATTTGCCTTGCCTTGCCTCACCGTGCCTTGCGTTGCGTTACCCTTTCCTTGCCTGGCCGTGCATTACGTAGCCGTGCGTTGCCGTTCCTTAGCCTTGTTTCCCCTTGCCGTGCCTTGCCTTTTGTTACACTTGCCTTGCCTTGCTTTGCCTTGCCTTCCTTTCCTTCCGTTACTCTTTCCTTGCCTAGCCGTGTACTGCCTAGCCTTGCGTTGTCGTGCATTAGCTTTGCCTCCCCAAACCGTGCCTTCCCTTGCGTTACCATTTCCTTGCCTTGCCCTGCATTGCCTAGCCTTGTGTTGTCGTGCCTTAGTCTTGTTTGCCCTTACCGTGCCGTTCCTTCAGGTTCCCTTGCCTTCCCCTGCTTTCCCTAGCCTTCCTTGCCTTCCGTTCTTCTTTGCTTGCCTTCCGTGCATTGCCTAGCCTTGCGTTGTCGTGCCTTAGCTTTGCCTCGCCTGACCGTGCCTTGCCTTGCGTTACCCTTTCCTTGCCTTGCCTTGAATTGCCTAGCCGTGCGTTGTCGTGCCTTAGCCTTGCCTCGCCTGACACTGCCTTGCCTTGCGTTACCCTTTCCTTGCCTTGCCGTGCATTGCCTAGCCGTGCGTTGCCGTGCCTTAGCCTTGTTTCCCCTTGCCGTGCCGTTCCTTCCGTTACCCTTGCCTTGCCTTGCTTTGCCTTGCCTTCCTTGCCTTCCGTTACTCTTTGCTTGCCTTCCGTGCATTGCCTAGCCTTGCGTTGTCGTGCCTTAGCCTTGCCTCGCCTAACGGTGCCTTGCCTTGCGTTACCCTTTCCTTTCCTTGCCGTGCATTGGCTAGCCCTGTGTTGTCGTGCCTTAGCCTTGTTTCCCCTTACCGTGCCGTTCCTTCCGTTACCCTTGCCTTCCCCTGCTTTCCCTTGCCTTCCTTGCCTTCCGTTACTCTTTGCTTGCCTTCCGTTTATTGCCTAGCCTTGCGTTTTCGTGCCTTAGCCTTGCCGCGCCTGACCGTGCCTTGCCTTGCGTTACCCTTTCCTTGCCTTGCCGTGCATTGCCTAGCCTTGCGTTGTCGTGCCTTAGCCTTGCCTCGACTGACCGTGCCTTGCCTTGCGTTACCCTTTCCTTGCCTTTCCCTGCATTGCCTAGCCCTGTGTTGTCGTGCCTTAGCCTTGTTTCCCCTTACAGTGCCGTTCCTTCCGTTAACCGTGCCTTCCCCTGCTTTCCCTTGCCTTCCTTGCCTTCCGTTACTCTTTTCTTGCCTTCCGTGCATTGCCTAGCCTTGCGTTGTCGTGCCTTAGCCTTGCCTCGCGTGACCGTGCCTTGCCTTGCGTTACCCTTTCTTTGCCTTGCCGTGCATTGCCTAGCCGTGCGTTGTCGTGCATCAGCCTTGCCTTGCCTCACCGTGCCTTGCCTTTCGTTACCCTTTCCTTGCCTTGCCGTGCATTGCCTAGCCGTGCGTTGCCGTGCCTTAGCCTTGTTTCCCCTTGCCGTGCCTTGCCTTTTGTTACACTTGCCTTGCCTTGCTTTGCCTTGCCTTCCTTTCCTTCCGTTACTCTTTCCTTGCCTAGCCGTGCACTGCCTAGCCTTGCGTTGTCGTGCATTAGCTTTACCTCCCCAAACCGTGCCTTGCCTTCCGTTACCATTTGCTTGCCTTGCCCTGCATTGCCTAGACCTGTGTTGTCGTGCCTTAGTCTTGTATTGCCTTACGGTGCCGTTCCTTCCGTTACCCTTCCCTTCCCCTGCTTTCCCTTGCCTTCCTTGCCTTCCGTTACTCTTTGCTTGCCTTCCGTGCATTGCCTAGCCCTGCGTTGTCGTGCCTTAGCCTTGCCTCGCGTGACCGTGCCTTGCCTAGCGTTACCCTTTCCTTGCCTTGCCGTGCATTGCCTAGCCGTGCGTTGTCGTGCATCAGCCTTGCCTTGCCTCACCGTGCCTTGCCTTGCGTTACCCTTACCTTGCCTTCCTTTCCCTTCCCTTCATTGCCTTCCGTTACTCTTTGCTTTCCTTCCGTGCATTGCCTAGCCTTGCGTTGTCGTGCCTTAGCCTTGCCTCGCCTGACAGTGCCTTGCCTTGCGTTACCCTTTCCTTGCCTTGCCGTGCATTGCCTAGCCGTGCGTTGCCGTGCCTTAGCCTTGTTTCCCCTTGCCGTGCCATTCCTTCCGTTACCCTTGCCTTGCCTTGCTTTCCCTTGCCTTCCTTGCCTTCCGTTACTCTTTGCTTGCCTTCCGTGCATTGCCTAGCCTTGCGTTGTCGTGCCTTAGCCTTGCCTCGCCTGACCGTGCCTTGCCTTGCGTTACCCTTTCCTTGCCTTGCCGTGCATTGCCTAGCCGTGCGTTGTCGTGCATCAGCCTTGCCTTCCCTCACCGTGCCTTGCCTTGCGTTACCCTTTCCTTGCCTTGCCGTGCATTGCCTAGCCGTGCGTTGCCGTGCCTTAGCCTTGTTTCCCCTTGCCGTGCCGTTCCTTCTGTTACCCTTGCCTTGCCTTGCTTTCCCTTGCCTTCCTTGCCTTCCGTTACTCTTTGCTTGCCTTCCGTGCATTGCCTAGCCTTGCGTTGTCGTGCATTCGCCTTCCTGCCCAAACCGTGCCTTGCCTTGCGTTACCCTTTCCTTGCCTTGCCCTGCATTGCCTAGCCCTGTGTTGTCGTGCCTTAGCCTTGTTTCCCCTTACCGTGCCGTTCCTTTCGTTACCCTTGCCTTCCCCTGCTTTCCCTTGCCTTCCTTGCCTTCCGTTACTCTTTGCTTGCCTTCCGTGCATTGCCTAGCCTTGAGTTGTCGTGCCTTAGCCTTGCCTCGCCTGACCGTGCCTTGCCTTGAGTTACCCTTTCCTTGCCTTGCCGTGCATTGCCTAGCCGTGCGTTGTCGTGCATTTGCCTTGTCTTGCCTCACCGTGCTTTGCCTTGGTTTACCCTTTCCTTGCCTTGCCGTGCATTGCCTAGCCCTGCATTGTCGTGCCTTAGCTTTGTTTCCCCTTGCCGTGCCGTTCCTTCCGTTACCCTTGCCTTGCCTAGCTTTCCCTTGCCTTCCTTGCCTTCCGTTACTCTTTGCTTGCCTTCCGTGCATTGCCTAGCCTTGCGTTGTCGTGCCTTAGCCTTGCCTCGCGTAACGGTGCCTTGCCTTGCGTTACCCTTTCCTTTCCTTGCCGTACATTGGCTAGCCCTGCGTTGTCGTGCCTTAGCCTTGTTTCCCCTTACCGTGCCGTTCCTTCCGTTACCCTTGCCTTCCCCTGCTTTCCCTTGCCTTCCTTGCCTTCCGTTACTCTTTGCTTGCCTTCCGTTTATTGCCTAGGTTGCGTTGTCGTGCCTTAGCCTTGCCACGCCTTACCGTGCCTTGCCTTGCGTTACCCTTTCCTTGCCTTGCCGTGCTTCCTAGCCTTGTGTTGTCGTGCCTTAGCCTTGCCTCGCCTGACCGTGCCGTGCCTTGCGTTACCCTTTCCTTGCCTTGCCGTGCATTGCCTAGCCGTGCGTTGTCGTGCATCAGCCTTGCCTTGCCTCACCGTGCCTTGCCTTGCGTTACCCTTTCCTTGCCTTGCCGTGCATTGCCTAGCCTTGCGTTGTCGTGCCTTAGCCTTGCCTCGACTGACCGTGCCTTGCCTTGCGTTACCCTTTCCTTGCCTTTCCCTGCATTGCCTAGCCCTGTGTTGTCGTGCCTTAGCCTTGTTTCCCCTTACAGTGCCGTTCCTTCCGTTAACCGTGCCTTCCCCTGCTTTCCCTTGCCTTCCTTGCCTTCCGTTACTCTTTTCTTGCCTTCCGTGCATTGCCTAGCCTTGCGTTGTCGTGCCTTAGCCTTGCCTCGCGTGACCGTGCCTTGCCTTGCGTTACCCTTTCTTTGCCTTGCCGTGCATTGCCTAGCCGTGCGTTGTCGTGCATCAGCCTTGCCTTGCCTCACCGTGCCTTGCCTTTCGTTACCCTTTCCTTGCCTTGCCGTGCATTGCCTAGCCGTGCGTTGCCGTGCCTTAGCCTTGTTTCCCCTTGCCGTGCCTTGCCTTTTGTTACACTTGCCTTGCCTTGCTTTGCCTTGCCTTCCTTTCCTTCCGTTACTCTTTCCTTGCCTAGCCGTGCACTGCCTAGCCTTGCGTTGTCGTGCATTAGCTTTGCCTCCCCAAACCGTGCCTTGCCTTCCGTTACCATTTGCTTGCCTTGCCCTGCATTGCCTAGACCTGTGTTGTCGTGCCTTAGTCTTGTATTGCCTTACGGTGCCGTTCCTTCCGTTACCCTTCCCTTCCCCTGCTTTCCCTTGCCTTCCTTGCCTTCCGTTACTCTTTGCTTGCCTTCCGTGCATTGCCTAGCCCTGCGTTGTCGTGCCTTAGCCTTGCCTCGCCTGAGCGTGCCTTGCCTTGCGTTACCCTTTCCTTGCCTTGCCGTGCATTGCCTAGCCGTGCGTTGTCGTGCATCAGCCTTGCCTTGCCTCAACGTGCCTTGCCTTGCGTTACCCTTACCTTGCCTTCCTTTCCCTTCCCTTCATTGCCTTCCGTTACTCTTTGCTTTCCTTCCGTGCATTGCCTAGCCTTGCGTTGTCGTGCCTTAGCCTTGCCTCGCCTGACAGTGCCTTGCCTTGCGTTACCCTTTCCTTGCCTTGCCGTGCATTGCCTAGCCGTGCGTTGCCGTGCCTTAGCCTTGTTTCCCCTTGCCGTGCCATTCCTTCCGTTACCCTTGCCTTGCCTTGCTTTCCCTTGCCTTCCTTGCCTTCCGTTACTCTTTGCTTGCCTTCCGTGCATTGCCTAGCCTTGCGTTGTCGTGCCTTAGCCTTGCCTCGCCTGACCGTGCCTTGCCTTGCGTTACCCTTTCCTTGCCTTGCCGTGCATTGCCTAGCCGTGCGTTGTCGTGCATCAGCCTTGCCTTGCCTCACCGTGCCTTGCCTTGCGTTACCCTTTCCTTGCCTTGCCGTGCATTGCCTAGCCGTGCGTTGCCGTGCCTTAGCCTTGTTTCCCCTTGCCGTGCCGTTCCTTCTGTTACCCTTGCCTTGCCTTGCTTTCCCTTGCCTTCCTTGCCTTCCGTTACTCTTTGCTTGCCTTCCGTGCATTGCCTAGCCTTGCGTTGTCGTGCATTCGCCTTCCTGCCCAAACCGTGCCTTGCCTTGCGTTACCCTTTCCTTGCCTTGCCGTGCATTGCCTAGCCGTGCGTTTTCGTGCATTTGCCTTGCCTTGCCTCACCGTGCCTTGCGTTGCGTTACCCTTTCCTTGCCTGGCCGTGCATTACGTAGCCGTGCGTTGCCGTTCCTTAGCCTTGTTTCCCCTTGCCGTGCCTTGCCTTTTGTTACACTTGCCTTGCCTTGCTTTGCCTTGCCTTCCTTTCCTTCCGTTACTCTTTCCTTGCCTAGCCGTGTACTGCCTAGCCTTGCGTTGTCGTGCATTAGCATTGCCTCCCCAAACCGTGCCTTCCCTTGCGTTACCATTTCCTTGCCTTGCCCTGCATTGCCTAGCCTTGTGTTGTCGTGCCTTAGTCTTGTTTGCCCTTACCGTGCCGTTCCTTCAGGTTCCCTTGCCTTCCCCTGCTTTCCCTAGCCTTCCTTGCCTTCCGTTCTTCTTTGCTTGCCTTCCGTGCATTGCCTAGCCTTGCGTTGTCGTGCCTTAGCCTTGCCTCGCCTGACCGTGCCTTGCCTTGCGTTACCCTTTCCTTGCCTTGCCTTGAATTGCCTAGCCGTGCGTTGTCGTGCCTTAGCCTTGCCTCGCCTGACACTGCCTTGCCTTGCGTTACCCTTTCCTTGCCTTGCCGTGCATTGCCTAGCCGTGCGTTGCCGTGCCTTAGCCTTGTTTCCCCTTGCCGTGCCGTTCCTTCCGTTACCCTTGCCTTGCCTTGCTTTGCCTTGCCTTCCTTGCCTTCCGTTACTCTTTGCTTGCCTTCCGTGCATTGCCTAGCCTTGCGTTGTCGTGCCTTAGCCTTGCCTCGCCTAACGGTGCCTTGCCTTGCGTTACCCTTTCCTTTCCTTGCCGTGCATTGGCTAGCCCTGTGTTGTCGTGCCTTAGCCTTGTTTCCCCTTACCGTGCCGTTCCTTCCGTTACCCTTGCCTTCCCCTGCTTTCCCTTGCCTTCCTTGCCTTCCGTTACTCTTTGCTTGCCTTCCGTTTATTGCCTAGCCTTGCGTTTTCGTGCCTTAGCCTTGCCTCGACTGACCGTGCCTTGCCTTGCGTTACCCTTTCCTTGCCTTGCCGTGCATTGCCTAGCCCTGTGTTGTCGTGCCTTAGCCTTGTTTCCCCTTACCGTGCCGTTCCTTCCGTTACCCTTGCCTTCCCCTGCTTTCCCTTGCCTTCCTTGCCTCGCCTGACCGTGCCTTGCCTTGCGTTACCCTTTCCTTGCCTTGCCGTGCATTGCCTAGCCGTGCGTTGTCGTGCATCAGCCTTGCCTTGCCTCACCGTGCCTTGCCTTTCGTTACCCTTTCCTTGCCTTGCCGTGCATTGCCTAGCCGTGCGTTGCCGTGCCTTAGCCTTGTTTCCCCTTGCCGTGCCTTGCCTTTTGTTACACTTGCCTTGCCTTGCTTTGCCTTGCCTTCCTTTCCTTCCGTTACTCTTTCCTTGCCTAGCCGTGCACTGCCTAGCCTTGCGTTGTCGTGCATTAGCTTTGCCTCCCCAAACCGTGCCTTGCCTTCCGTTACCATTTGCTTGCCTTGCCCTGCATTGCCTAGACCTGTGTTGTCGTGCCTTAGTCTTGTATTGCCTTACGGTGCCGTTCCTTCCGTTACCCTTCCCTTCCCCTGCTTTCCCTTGCCTTCCTTGCCTTCCGTTACTCTTTGCTTGCCTTCCGTGCATTGCCTAGCCCTGCGTTGTCGTGCCTTAGCCTTGCCTCGCCTGAGCGTGCCTTGCCTTGCGTTACCCTTTCCTTGCCTTGCCGTGCATTGCCTAGCCGTGCGTTGTCGTGCATCAGCCTTGCCTTGCCTCACCGTGCCTTGCCTTGCGTTACCCTTACCTTGCCTTCCTTTCCCTTCCCTTCATTGCCTTCCGTTACTCTTTGCTTTCCTTCCGTGCATTGCCTAGCCTTGCGTTGTCGTGCCTTAGCCTTGCCTCGCCTGACAGTGCCTTGCCTTGCGTTACCCTTTCCTTGCCTTGCCGTGCATTGCCTAGCCGTGCGTTGCCGTGCCTTAGCCTTGTTTCCCCTTGCCGTGCCATTCCTTCCGTTACCCTTGCCTTGCCTTGCTTTCCCTTGCCTTCCTTGCCTTCCGTTACTCTTTGCTTGCCTTCCGTGCATTGCCTAGCCTTGCGTTGTCGTGCCTTAGCCTTGCCTCGCCTGACCGTGCCTTGCCTTGCGTTACCCTTTCCTTGCCTTGCCGTGCATTGCCTAGCCGTGCGTTGTCGTGCATCAGCCTTGCCTTCCCTCACCGTGCCTTGCCTTGCGTTACCCTTTCCTTGCCTTGCCGTGCATTGCCTAGCCGTGCGTTGCCGTGCCTTAGCCTTGTTTCCCCTTGCCGTGTCGTTCCTTCTGTTACCCTTGCCTTGCCTTGCTTTCCCTTGCCTTCCTTGCCTTCCGTTACTCTTTGCTTGCCTTCCGTGCATTGCCTAGCCTTGCGTTGTCGTGCATTCGCCTTCCTGCCCAAACCGTGCCTTGCCTTGCGTTACCCTTTCCTTGCCTTGCCCTGCATTGCCTAGCCCTCTGTTGTCGTGCCTTAGCCTTGTTTCCCCTTACCGTGCCGTTCCTTTCGTTACCCTTGCCTTCCCCTGCTTTCCCTTGCCTTCCTTGCCTTCCGTTACTCTTTGCTTGCCTTCCGTGCATTGCCTAACCTTGCGTTGTCGTGCCTTAGCCTTGCCTCGCCTGACCGTGCCTTGCCTTGAGTTACCCTTTCCTTGCCTTGCCGTGCATTGCCTAGCCGTGCGTTGTCGTGCATTTGCCTTGTCTTGCCTCACCGTGCTTTGCCTTGCGTTACCCTTTCCTTGCCTTGCCGTGCATTGCCTAGCCCTACATTGTCGTGCCTTAGCTTTGTTTCCCCTTACGTTGCCGTTCCTTTCGTTGCCCTTGCCTTCCCTTGCTTTCCCTTGCCTTCCTTGCCTTCCGTTACTCTTTGCTTGCCTTCCGTTCATTGCCTCGCCTTGCGTTGTCGTGCCTTAGCCTTGCCTCGCCTGACCGTGCCTTGCCTTACGTTACCCTTTCCTTGCCTTGCCGTGCATTGCCTAGCCGTCCGTTGTCGTGCATTTGCCTTGCCTTGCCTCACCGTGCCTTGCCTTGCGTTACCCTTTCCTTGCCTGGCCGTGCATTGCCTAGCCGTGCGTTGTCGTGCATTAGCCTTGTCTTGCCTTACCGTGCATTGCCTTGCGTTACCCTTTCCTTGCCTGGCCGTGCATTGCGTAGCCGTGCGTTGCCGTTTCTTAGCCTTGTTTCCCCTTGCCGTGCCTTGCCTTTTGTTACACTTGCCTTGCCTTGCTTTGCCTTGCCTTCCTTTCCTTCCGTTACTCTTTCCTTGCCTAGCCGTGCACTGCCTAGCCTTGCGTTGTCGTGCATTAGCTTTGCCTCCCCAAACCGTGCCTTGCCTTGCGTTACCATTTCCTTTCCTTGCCCTGCATTGCCTAGCCCTGTGTTGTCGTGCCTTAGTCTTGTTTGCCCTTACCGTGCCGTTCCTTCCGTTACCCTTGCCTTTCCCTGCTTTCCCTAGCCTTCCTTGACTTCCGTTCCTCTTTGCTTGCCTTCCGTTTATTGCCTAGCCTTGCTTTGTCGTGCCTTAGCCTTGCCGCGCCTTACCGTGCCTTGCCTTGCGTTACCCTTTCCTTGCCTTGCCGTGCATTGCCTAGCCTTGCGTTGTCGTGCCTTAGCCTTGCCTCGCCTGACCGTGCCTTGCCTTGCGTTACCCTTTCCTTGCCTTGCCGTGCATTGCCTAGCCATGCGTTGTCGTGCATCAGCCTTGCCTTGCCTCACCGTGCCTTGCCTTGCGTTACCCTTTCCTTGCCTTGCCGTGCATTGCCTAGCCGTGCGTTGCCGTGCCTTAGCCTTGTTTCCCCTTGCCGTGCCGTTCCTTCTGTTACCCTTGCCTTGCCTTGCTTTCCCTTGCCTTCCTTGCCTTCCGTTACTCTTTGCTTGCCTTCCGTGCATTGCCTAGCCTTGCGTTTTCGTGCATTCGCCTCCCTCCCCGAACCGTGCCTTGATTTGCGTTACCCTTTCCTTGTCTTGTCCTGCATTGCCTAGCCCTGTGTTGTCGTGCCTTAGCCTTGTTTCCCCTTACCGTGCCGTTCCTTTCGTTACCCTTGCCTTCCCCTGTTTCCCTTGCCTTCCTTGCCTTCCGTTACTCTTTGCTTGCCTTCCGTGCATTGTCTAGCCTTGCGTTGTCGTGCCTTAGTCTTGCCTCGCCTGACCGTGCCTTGCCTTGAGTTACCCTTTCCTTGCCTTGCCGTGCATTCCCTAGCCGTGAGTTGTCGTGCATTTGCCTTGTCTTGCCTCACCGTGCTTTGCCTTGCGTTACCCTTTCCTTGCCTTGCCGTGCATTGCCTAGCCCTGCATTGTCGTGCCTTAGCTTTGTTTCCCCTTACCGTGCCGTTCCTTTCGTTGCCCTTGCCTTCCCTTGCTTTCCCTTGCCTTCCTTGCCTTCCGTTACTCTTTGCTTCCCTTCCGTTCATTGCCTAGCCTTGCGTTGTCGTGCCTTAGCCTTGCCTCGCCTGACCGTGCCTTGCCTTGCGTTACCCTTTCCTTGCCTTGCCGTGCATTGCATAGCCGTGCGTTGTCGTGCATTCGCCTTGCCTTGCCTTACCGTGCCTTGCCTTGCGTTACCCTTTCCTTGCCTGGCCGTGCATTGGCTAGCCGTGCGTTGTCGTGCATTAGCCTTGTCTTCCCTTACCGTGCCTTGGCTTGCGTTACCCTTTCCTTGCCTGGCCGTGCATTGCGTAGCCGTGCGTTGCCGTTCCTTAGCCTTCTTTCCCCTTGCCGTGCCTTGCCTTTTGTTACACTTGCCTTGCCTTGCTTTGCTTTGCCTTCCTTTCCTTCCGTTACTCTTTCCTTCCCTATCCGAGCACTGCCTAGCCTTGCGTTGTCGTGCATTAGCTTTGCCTCCCCAAACCGTGCCTTCCCTTGCGTTACCATTTCCTTGCCTTGCCCTGCATTGCCTAGCCCTGTGTTGTGGTGCCTTAGTCTTGTTTGCCCTTACCGTGCCGTTCCTTCTGTTACCCTTGCCTTTCCCTGCTTTCCCTAGCCTCCCTTGCCTTCCGTTCCTCTTTGCTTGCCTTCCGTGCATTTCCTAGCCTTGCGTTGTCGTGCCTTAGCCTTGCCTCGCCTGACCGTGCCTTGCCTTGCGTTACCCTTTCCTTGCCTTGCCGTGCATTGCCTAGCCGTGCGTTGTCGTGCATTTGCCTTGCCTTCCCTCACCGTGCCTTGCCTTGCGTTACCCTTTCCTTGCCTGGCCGTGCATTGCCTAGCCGTGCGTTGTCGTGCATTAGCCTTGTCTTGCCTTACCGTGCCTTGCCTTGCGTTACCCTTTCCTTGCCTGGCCGTGCATTACGTAGCCGTGCGTTGCCGTTCCTTAGCCTTGTTTCCCCTTGCCGTGCCTTGCCTTTTGTTACACTTGCCTTGCCTTGCTTTGCCTTGCCTTCCTTTCCTTCCGTTACTCTTTCCTTGCCTAGCCGTGTACTGCCTAGCCTTGCGTTGTCGTGCATTAGCTTTGCCTCCCCAAACCGTGCCTTCCCTTGCGTTACCATTTCCTTGCCTTGCCCTGCATTGCCTAGCCTTGTGTTGTCGTGCCTTAGTCTTGTTTGCCCTTACCGTGCCGTTCCTTCAGGTTCCCTTGCCTTCCCCTGCTTTCCCTAGCCTTCCTTGCCTTCCGTTCTTCTTTGCTTGCCTTCCGTGCATTGCCTAGCCTTGCGTTGTCGTGCCTTAGCCTTGCCTCGCCTGACCGTCCCTTGCCTTGCGTTACCCTTTCCTTGCCTTGCCTTGAATTGCCTAGCCGTGCGTTGTCGTGCCTTAGCCTTGCCTCGCCTGACACTGCCTTGCCTTGCGTTACCCTTTCCTTGCCTGGCCGTGCATTGCCTAGCCGTGCGTTGCCGTGCCTTAGCCTTGTTTCCCCTTGCCGTGCCGTTCCTTCCGTTACCCTTGCCTTGCCTTGCTTTGCCTTGCCTTCCTTGCCTTCCGTTACTCTTTGCTTGCCTTCCGTGCATTGCCTAGCCTTGCGTTGTCGTGCCTTAGCCTTGCCTCGCCTAACGGTGCCTTGCCTTGCGTTACCCTTTCCTTTCCTTGCCGTGCATTGGCTAGCCCTGTGTTGTCGTGCCTTAGCCTTGTTTCCCCTTACCGTGCCGTTCCTTCCGTTACCCTTGCCTTCCCCTGCTTTCCCTTGCCTTCCTTGCCTTCCGTTACTCTTTGCTTGCCTTCCGTTTATTGCCTAGCCTTGCGTTTTCGTGCCTTAGCCTTGCCGCGCCTGACCGTGCCTTGCCTTGCGTTACCCTTTCCTTGCCTTGCCGTGCATTGCCTAGCCTTGCGTTGTCGTGCCTTAGCCTTGCCTCGACTGACCGTGCCTTGCCTTGCGTTACCCTTTCCTTGCCTTTCCCTGCATTGCCTAGCCCTGTGTTGTCGTGCCTTAGCCTTGTTTCCCCTTACAGTGCCGTTCCTTCCGTTAACCGTGCCTTCCCCTGCTTTCCCTTGCCTTCCTTGCCTTCCGTTACTCTTTTCTTGCCTTCCGTGCATTGCCTAGCCTTGCGTTGTCGTGCCTTAGCCTTGCCTCCCGTGACCGTGCCTTGCCTTGCGTTACCCTTTCTTTGCCTTGCCGTGCATTGCCTAGCCGTGCGTTGTCGTGCATCAGCCTTGCCTTGCCTCACCGTGCCTTGCCTTTCGTTACCCTTTCCTTGCCTTGCCGTGCATTGCCTAGCCGTGCGTTGCCGTGCCTTAGCCTTGTTTCCCCTTGCCGTGCCTTGCCTTTTGTTACACTTGCCTTGCCTTGCTTTGCCTTGCCTTCCTTTCCTTCCGTTACTCTTTCCTTGCCTAGCCGTGCACTGCCTAGCCTTGCGTTGTCGTGCATTAGCTTTGCCTCCCCAAACCGTGCCTTGCCTTCCGTTACCATTTGCTTGCCTTGCCCTGCATTGCCTAGACCTGTGTTGTCGTGCCTTAGTCTTGTATTGCCTTACGGTGCCGTTCCTTCCGTTACCCTTCCCTTCCCCTGCTTTCCCTTGCCTTCCTTGCCTTCCGTTACTCTTTGCTTGCCTTCCGTGCATTGCCTAGCCCTGCGTTGTCGTGCCTTAGCCTTGCCTCGCCTGAGCATGCCTTGCCTTGCGTTACCCTTTCCTTGCCTTGCCGTGCATTGCCTAGCCGTGCGTTGTCGTGCATCAGCCTTGCCTTGCCTCACCGTGCCTTGCCTTGCGTTACCCTTACCTTGCCTTCCTTTCCCTTCCCTTCATTGCCTTCCGTTACTCTTTGCTTTCCTTCCGTGCATTGCCTAGCCTTCCGTTGTCGTGCCTTAGCCTTGCCTCGCCTGACAGTGCCTTGCCTTGCGTTACCCTTTCCTTGCCTTGCCGTGCATTGCCTAGCCGTGCGTTGCCGTGCCTTAGCCTTGTTTCCCCTTGCCGTGCCATTCCTTCCGTTACCCTTGCCTTGCCTTGCTTTCCCTTGCCTTCCTTGCCTTCCGTTACTCTTTGCTTGCCTTCCGTGCATTGCCTAGCCTTGCGTTGTCGTGCCTTAGCCTTGCCTCGCCTGACCGTGCCTTGCCTTGCGTTACCCTTTCCTTGCCTTGCCGTGCATTGCCTAGCCGTGCGTTGTCGTGCATCAGCCTTGCCTTGCCTCACCGTGCCTTGCCTTGCGTTACCCTTTCCTTGCCTTGCCGTGCATTGCCTAGCCGTGCGTTGCCGTGCCTTAGCCTTGTTTCCCCTTGCCGTGCCGTTCCTTCTGTTACCCTTGCCTTGCCTTGCTTTCCCTTGCCTTCCTTGCCTTCCGTTACTCTTTGCTTGCCTTCCGTGCATTGCCTAGCCTTGCGTTGTCGTGCATTCGCCTTCCTGCCCAAACCGTGCCTTGCCTTGCGTTACCCTTTCCTTGCCTGGCCGTGCATTGCGTAGCCGTGCGTTGCCGTTCCTTAGCCTTCTTTCCCCTTGCCGTGCCTTGCCTTTTGTTCCACTTGCCTTGCCTTGCTTTGCTTTGCCTTCCTTTCCTTCCGTTACTCTTTCCTTCCCTAGCCGAGCACTGCCTAGCCTTGCGTTGTCGTGCATTAGCTTTGCCTCCCCAAACCGTGCCTTCCCTTGCGTTACCATTTCCTTGCCTTGCCCTGCATTGCCTAGCCCTGTGTTGTCGTGCCTTAGTCTTGTTTGCCCTTACCGTGCCGTTCCTTCTGTTACCCTTGCCTTTCCCTGCTTTCCCTAGCCTCCCTTGCCTTCCGTTCCTCTTTGCTTGCCTTCCGTGCATTTCCTAGCCTTGCGTTGTCGTGCCTTAGCCTTGCCTCGCGTGACCGTGCCTTGCCTTGCGTTACCCTTTCCTTGCCTTGCCGTGAATTGCCTAGCCGTGCGTTGTCGTGCATCAGCCTTGCCTTGCCTCACCGTGCCTTGCCTTGCGTTACCCTTACCTTGCCTTGCTTTCCCTTCCTTTCATTGCCTTCCGTTACTCTTTGCTTTCCTTCCGTGCATTGCCTAGCCTTGCGTTGTCGTGCCTTAGCCTTGCCTCGCCTGACAGTGCCTTGCCTTGCGTTACCCTTTCCTTGCCTTGCCGTGCATTGCCTAGCCGTGCGTTGCCGTGCCTTAGCCTTGTTTCCCCTTGCCGTGCCGTTCCTTCCGTTACCCTTGCCTTGCCTTGCTTTCCCTTGCCTTCCTTGCCTTCCGTTACTCTTTGCTTACCTTCCGTGCATTGCCTAGCCTTGCGTTGTCGTGCCTTAGCCTTGCCTCGCGTAACGGTGCCTTGCCTTGCGTTACCCTTTCCTTTCTTTGCCGTGCATTGGCTAGCCCTGCGTTGTCGTGCCTTAGCCTTGTTTCCCCTTACCGTGCCGTTCCTTCCGTTACCCTTGCCTTCCCCTGCTTTCCCTTGCCTTCCTTGCCTTCCGTTACTCTTTGCTTGCCTTCCGTTTATTGCCAAGCCTTGCGTTGTCGTGCCTTAGCCTTGCCGCGCCTTACCGTGCCTTGCCTTGCGTTACCCTTTCCTTGCCTTGCCGTGCATTGCCTAGCCTTGCGTTGTCGTGCCTTAGCCTTGCCTCGCCTGACCGTGCCTTGCCTTGCGTTACCCTTTCCTTGCCTTGCCGTGCATTGCCTAGCCGTGCGTTGTCGTGCATCAGCCTTGCCTTGCCTCACCGTGCCTTGCCTTGCGTTACCCTTTCCTTGCCTTGCCGTGCATTGCCTAGCCGTGCGTTGCCGTGCCTTAGCCTTGTTTCCCCTTGCCGTGCCGTTCCTTCTGTTACCCTTGCCTTGCCTTGCTTTCCCTTGCCTTCCTTGCCTTCCGTTACTCTTTGCTTGCCTTCCGTGCATTGCCTAGCCTTGCGTTTTCGTGCATTCGCCTCCCTCCCCGAACCATGCCTTGATTTGCGTTACCCTTTCCTTGTCTTCTCCTGCATTGCCTAGCCCTGTGTTGTCGTGCCTTAGCCTTGTTTCCCCTTACCGTGCCGTTCCTTTCGTTACCCTTGCCTTCCCCTGTTTCCCTTGCCTTCCTTGCCTTCCGTTACTCTTTGCTTGCCTTCCGTGCATTGCCTAGCCTTGCGTTGTCGTGCCTTAGCCTTGCCTCGCCTGACCGTGCCTTGCCTTGCGTTACCCTTTCCTTGCCTTGCCGTGCATTGCCTAGCCGTGCGTTGTCGTGCATCAGCCTTGCCTTGCCTCACCGTGCCTTGCCTTGCGTTACCCTTTCCTTGCCTTGCCGTGCATTGCCTAGCCGTGCGTTGCCGTGCCTTAGCCTTGTTTCCCCTTGCCGTGCCGTTCCTTCTGTTACCCTTGCCTTGCCTTGCTTTCCCTTGCCTTCCTTGCCTTCCGTTACTCTTTGCTTGCCTTCCGTGCATTGCCTAGCCTTGCGTTTTCGTGCATTCGCCTTCCTCCCCGAACCGTGCCTTGATTTGCGTTACCCTTTCCTTGTCTTGTCCTGCATTGCGTAGCCCTGTGTTGTCGTGCCTTAGCCTTGTTTCCCCTTACCGTGCCGTTCCTTTCGTTACCCTTGCCTTCCCCTGCTTTCCCTTGCCTTCCTTGCCTTCCGTTACTCTTTGCTTGCCTTCCGTGCATTGCCTAGCCTTGCGTTGTCGTGCCCTAGCCTTGCCTCGCGTAACGGTGCCTTGCCTTGCGTTACCCTTTCCTTTCCTTGCCGTGCATTGGCCAGCCCTGCGTTGTCGTGCCTTAGCCTTGTTTCCCCTTACCGTGCCATTCCTTCCGTTACCCTTGACTTCCCCTGCTTTCCCTTGCCTTCCTTGCCTTCCGTTACTCTTTGCTTGCCTTCCGTTTATTGCCTAGCCTTGCGTTGTCGTGCCTTAGCCTTGCCTCGCCTGACCGTGCCTTGCCTTGCGTTACCCTTTCCTTGCCTTGCCGTGCATTGCCTAGCCGTGCGTTGTCGTGCATCAGCCTTGCCTTGCCTCACCGTGCCTTGACTTGCGTTACCCTTTCCTTGCCTTGCCGTGCATTGCCTAGCCGTGCGTTGCCGTGCCTTAGCCTTGTTTCCCCTTGCCGTGCCGTTCCTTCTGTTACCCTTGCCTTGCCTTGCTTTCCCTTGCCTTCCTTGCCTTCCGTTACTCTTTGCTTGCCTTCCGTGCATTGCCTAGCCTTGCGTTTTCGTGCATTCGCCTTCCTCCCCGAACCGTGCCTTGATTTCCGTTACCCTTTCCTTGTCTTGTCCTGCAGTGCGTAGCCCTGTGTTGTCGTGCCTTAGCCTTGTTTCCCCTTACCGTGCCGTTCCTTTCGTTACCCTTGCCTTCCCCTGCTTTCCCTTGCCTTCCTTGCATTCCGTTACTCTTTGCTTGCCTTCCGTGCATTGCCTAGCCTTGCGTTGTCGTGCCTTAGCCTTGCCTCGCCTGACCGTGCCTCGCCTTGAGTTACCCTTTCCTTCCCTTGCCGTGCATTGCCTAGCCGTGCGTTGTCGTGCATTTGCCTTGTCTTGCCTCACCGTGCTTTGCCTTGCGTTACCCTTTCCTTGCCTTGCCGTGCATTGCCTAGCCCTGCATTGTCGTGCCTTAGCTTTGTTTCCCCTTACCGTGCCGTTCCTTTTGTTGCCCTTGCCTTCCCTTGCTTTCCCTTGCCTTCCTTGCCTTCCGTTACTCTTTGCTTGCCTTCCGTTCATTGCCTAGCCTTGCGTTGTCGTGCCTTAGCCTTGCCTCGCCTGACCGTGCCTTGCCTTGCGTTACCCTTTCCTTGCCTTGCCGTGCATTGCCTAGCCGTGCGTTGTCGTGCATTTGCCTTGCCTTGCCTTACAGTGCCTTGCCTTGCGTTACCCTTTCCTTGCCTGGCCGTGCATTGCCTAGCCGTGCGTTGTCGTGCATTAGCCTTGTCTTCCCTTACCGTGCCTTGCCTTGCGTTACCCTTTCCTTGCCTGGCCGTGCATTGCGTAGCCGTGCGTTGCCGTTCCTTAGCCTTCTTTCCCCTTGCCGTGCCTTGACTTTTGTTACACTTGCCTTGCCTTGCTTTGCCTTGCCTTCCTTTCCTTCCGTTACTCTTTCCTTCCCTAGCCGTGCACTGCCTAGCCTTGCGTTGTCGTGCATTAGCTTTGCCTCCCCAAACCGTGCCTTGCCTTGCGTTACCATTTCCTTGCCTTGCCCTGCATTGCCTAGCCCTGTGTTGTCGTGCCTTAATCTTGTTTGCCCTTACCGTGCCGTTCCTTCCGTTACCCTTGCCTTTCCCTGCTTTCCCTAGCCTTCCTTGCCTTCCGTTCCTCTTTGCTTGCCTTCCATGCATTGCATAGCCTTGCGTTGTCGTGCCTTAGCCTTGCCTCGCCTGACCGTGCCTTGCCTTGCGTTACCCTTTCCTTGCCTTGCCGTGAATTGCCTAGCCGTGCGTTGTCGTGCATCAGCCTTGCCTTGCCTCACCGTGCCTTGCCTTGCGTTACCCTTACCTTGCCTTGCTTTCCCTTCCTTTCATTGCCTTCCGTTACTCTTTGCTTTCCTTCCGTGCATTGCCTAGCCTTGCGTTGTCGTGCCTTAGCCTTGCCTCGCCTGAGAGTGCCTTGCCTTGCATTACCCTTTCCTTGCCTTGCCGTGCATTGCCTAGCCGTGCGTTGCAGTGCCTTAGCCTTGTTTCCCCTTGCCGTGCCGTTCCTTCCGTTACCCTTGCCTTGCCTTCCTTTCCCTTGCCTTCCTTGCCTTCCGTTACTCTTTGCTTGCCTTCCGTGCATTGCCTAGCCTTGCGTTGTCGTGCCTTAGCCTTGCCTCGCGTAACGGTGCCTTGCCTTGCGTTACCCTTTCCTTTCCTTGCCGTGCATTGGCTAGCCCTGCGTTGTCGTGCCTTAGCCTTGTTTCCCCTTACCGTGCCGTTCCTTCCGTTACCCTTGCCTTCCCCTGCTTTCCCTTGCCTTCCTTGCCTTCCGTTACTCTTTGCATGCCTTCCGTTTATTGCCTAGCCTTGCGTTGTCGTGCCTTAGCCTTGCCGCGCCTTACCGTGCCTTGCCTTGCGTTACCCTTTCCTTGCCTTGCCGTGCATTGCCTAGCCTTGCGTTGTCGTGCCTTGGCCTTGCCTAGCCTGACCGTGCCTTGCCTTGCGTTACCCTTTCCTTGCCTTGCCGTGCATTGCCTAGCCGTGCGTTGTCGTGCATCAGCCTTGCCTTGCCTCACCGTGCCTTGCCTTGCGTTACCCTTTCCTTGCCTTGCCGTGCATTGCCTAGCCGTGCGTTGCCGTGCCTTAGCCTTGTTTCCCCTTGCCGTGCCGTTCCTTCTGTTACCCTTGCCTTGCCTTGCTTTCCCTTGCCTTCCTTGCCTTCCGTTACTCTTTGCTTGCCTTCCGTGCATTGCCTAGCCTTGCGTTATCGTGCATTCGCCCGCCTCCCCGAACCGTGCCTTGCCTTGCGTTACCCTTTCCTTGCCTTGCCCTGCATTGCCTAGCCCTGTGTTGTCGTGCCTTAGCCTTGTTTCCCCTTACCGTGCCGTTCCTTTCGTTACCCTTGCCTTCCTCTGCTTTCCCTTGCCTTCCTTGCCTTCCGTTACTCTTTGCTTGCCTTCCGTGCATTGCCTAGCCTTGCATTGTCGTGCCTTAGCCTTGCCTCGCCTGACCGTGCCTTGCCTTGAGTTACCCTTTCCTTGCCTTGCCGTGCATTGCCTAGCCGTGCGTTGTCGTGCATTTGCCTTGTCTTGCCTCACCGTGCTTTGCCTTGCGTTACCCTTTCCTTGCCTTGCCGTGCATTGCCTAGCCCTGCATTGTCGTGCCTTAGCTTTGTTTCCCCTTACCGTGCCGTTCCTTTCGTTGCCCTTGCCTTCCCTTGCTTTCCCTTGCCTTCCTTGCCTTCCGTTACTCTTTGCTTGCCTTCCGTTCATTGCCTAGCCTTGCGTTGTCGTGCCTTAGCCTTGCCTCGCCTGACCGTGCCTTGCCTTGCGTTACCCTTTCCTTGCCTTCCCGTGCATTGCCTAGCCGTGCGTTGTCGTGCATTTGCCTTGCCTTGCCTCACCGTGCCTTGCCTTGCGTTACCCTTTCCTTGCCTGGCCGTGCATTGCCTAGCCGTGCGTTTTCGTGCATTTGCCTTGCCTTGCCTTACAGTGCCTTGCCTTGCGTTACCCTTTCCTTGCCTGGCCGTGCATTGCCTAGCCGTGCGTTGTCGTGCATTAGCCTTGTCTTCCCTTACCGTGCCTTGCCTTGCGTTACCCTTTCCTTGCCTGGCCGTGCATTGCGTAGCCGTGCGTTGCCGTTCCTTAGCCTTCTTTCCCCTTGCCGTGCCTTGACTTTTGTTACACTTGCCTTGCCTTGCTTTGCCTTGCCTTCCTTTCCTTCCGTTACTCTTTCCTTCCCTAGCCGTGCACTGCCTAGCCTTGCGTTGTCGTGCATTAGCTTTGCCTCCCCAAACCGTGCCTTGCCTTGCGTTACCATTTCCTTGCCTTGCCCTGCATTGCCTAGCCCTGTGTTGTCGTGCCTTAATCTTGTTTGCCCTTACCGTGCCGTTC
Source organism: Macrotis lagotis (assembly GCF_037893015.1). NCBI lineage: Eukaryota > Metazoa > Chordata > Mammalia > Peramelemorphia > Peramelidae > Macrotis > Macrotis lagotis. Next base: position 187,175 of record NW_027422213.1, read on the forward strand.
CTTCCGTTACCCTTGCCTTTCCCTGCTTTCCCTAGCCTTCCTTGCCTTCCATTCCTCTTTGCTTGCCTTCCATGCATTGCATAGCCTTGCGTTGTCGTGCCTTAGCCTTGCCTCGCCTGACCGTGCCTTGCCTTGCGTTACCCTTTCCTTGCCTTGCCGTGAATTGCCTAGCCGTGCGTTGTCGTGCATCAGCCTTGCCTTGCCTCACCGTGCCTTGCCTTGCGTTACCCTTACCTTGCCTTGCTTTCCCTTCCTTTCATTGCCTTCCGTTACTCTTTGCTTTCCTTCCGTGCATTGCCTAGCCTTGCGTTGTCGTGCCTTAGCCTTGCCTCGCCTGAGAGTGCCTTGCCTTGCATTACCCTTTCCTTGCCTTGCCGTGCATTGCCTAGCCGTGCGTTGCAGTGCCTTAGCCTTGTTTCCCCTTGCCGTTCCGTTCCTTCCGTTACCCTTGCCTTGCCTTGCTTTCCCTTGCCTTCCTTGCCTTCCGTTACTCTTTGCTTGCCTTCCGTGCATTGCCTAGCCTTGCGTTGTCGTGCCTTAGCCTTGCCTCGCGTAACGGTGCCTTGCCTTGCGTTACCCTTTCCTTTCCTTGCCGTGCATTGGCTAGCCCTGCGTTGTCGTGCCTTAGCCTTGTTTCCCCTTACCGTGCCGTTCCTTCCGTTACCCTTGCCTTCCCCTGCTTTCCCTTGCCTTCCTTGCCTTCCGTTACTCTTTGCTTGCCTTCCGTTTATTGCCTAGCCTTGCGTTGTCGTGCCTTAGCCTTGCCGCGCCTTACCGTGCCTTGCCGTGCGTTACCCTTTCGTTGCTTTGCCGTGCATTGCCTAGCCTTGCGTTGTCGTGCCTTAGCCTTGCCTCGCCTGATCGTGCCTTGCCTTGCGTTACCCTTTCCTTGCCTTGCCGTTCATTGCCTAGCCGTGCGTTGTCGTGCATCAGCCTTGCCTTGCCTCACCGTGCCTTGCCTTGCGTTACCCTTTCCTTGCGTTGCCGTGCATTGCCTAGCCGTGCGTTGCCGTGCCTTAGCCTTGTGTCCCCTTGCCGTGCCGTTCCTTCTGTTACCCTTGCCTTGCCTTGCTTTCCCTTGCCTTCCTTGCCTTCCGTTACTCTTTGCTTGCCTTCCGTGCATTGCCTAGCCTTGCGTTGTCGTGCATTCGCCTCCCTCCCCGAACCGTGCCTTGCCTTGCCTTACCCTTTCCTTGCCTTGCCCTGCATTGCCTAGCCCTGTGTTGTCGTGCCTTAGCCTTGTTTCCCCTTACCGTGCCGTTCCTTTCGTTACCCTTGCCTTCCCCTGCTTTCCCTTGCCTTCCTTGCCTTCCGTTACTCTTTGCTTGCCTTCCGTGCATTGCCTAGCCTTGCGTTGTCGTGCCTTAGCCTTGCCTCGCCTGACCGTGCCTTGCCTTGAGTTACCCTTTCCTTGCCTTGCCGTGCATTGCCTAGCCGTGCGTTGTCGTGCATTTGCCTTGCCTTGCCTCACCGTGCCTTGCCTTGCGTTACCCTTTCCTTGCCGGGCCGTGCATTGCCTAGCCGTGCGTTGTCCTGCATTAGCCTTGTCTTGCCTTACCGTGCCTTGCCTTGCGTTACCCTTTCCTTGCCTGGCCGTGCATTGCCTAGCCGTGCGTTGCCGTGCCTTAGCCTTGTTTCCCCTTGCCGTGCCGTTCCTTCCCTTACCCTTGCCTTGCCTTGCTTTCCCTTGCCTTCCTTGCCTTCCGTTACTCTTTGCTTGCCTTCCGTGCATTGCCTAGCCTTGCGTTGTCGTTCCTTAGCCTTGCCTCGCGTAACGGTGCCTTGCCTTGCGTTACCCTTTCCTTTCCTTGCCGTGCATTGGCTAGCCCTGCGTTGTCGTGCTTTAGCCTTGCTTCCCCTTACCGTGCCGTTCCTTCCGTTACCCTTGCCTTCCCCTGCTTTCCCTTGCCTTCCTTGCCTTCCGTTACTCTTTGGTTGCCTTCCGTTTATTGCCTAGCCTTGCGTTGTCGTGCCTTAGCCTTGCCGCGCCTTACCGTGCCTTGCCTTGCGTTACCCTTTCCTTGCCTTGCCGTGCATTGCCTAGCCTTGCGTTGTCGTGCCTTAGTCTTGCCTCGCCTGACCGTGCCTTGCCTTGCGTTACCCTTTCCTTGCCTTGCCGTGCATTGCCTAGCCGTGCGTTGCCGTGCCTTAGCCTTGTTTCCCCTTGCCGTGCCGTTCCTTCTGTTACCCTTGCCTTGCCTTGCCTTCCCTTGCCTTCCTTGCCTTCCGTTACTCTTTGCTTGCCTTCCGTGCATTGCCTAGCCTTGCGTTGTCGTGCATTCGCCTTGCCTCCCCAAACCGTGCCTTGCCTTGCGTTACCCTTTCCTTGCCTTTCCCTGCATTTCCTAGCCGTGCGTTGCCGTGCCTTAGCGTTGTTTCTCCTTGCCGTGCCGTTCCTTCCGTTACCCTTGCCTTGCCTTGCTTTCCCTTGCCTTCCTTGACTTCCGTTACTCTTTGCTTGCCTTCCGTGCATTGCCTAGCCTTGCGTTGTCGTGCCTTAGCCTTGCCTCGCCTGACGTTGCCTTGCCTTGAGTTACCCTTTCCTTGACTTGCCGTGAATTGCCTAGCCGTGCTTTGTCGTGCATCAGCCTTGCCTTGCCTCACCGTGCCTTGCCTTGCGTTACCCTTTCCTTGCCTGGCCGTGCATTGCCTAGCCCTGCATTGTCGTGCCTTAGCTTTTTTTTCCCCTTACCGTGCCGTTCCTTTCGTTGCCCTTGCATTCCCTTGCTTTCCCTTGCCTTCCTTGCCTTCCGTTACTCTTTGCTTGCCTTCCGTTCATTGCCTAGCCTTGCGTTGTCGTGCTTAGCCTTCCCTCGCCTGACCGTGCCTTGCCTTGCGTTACCCTTTCCTTGCCTTGCCGTGCATTGCCTAGCCGTGCGTTGTCGTGCATTAGCCTTGTCTTGCCTTACCGTGCCTTGCATTGCGTTACCCTTTCCTTACATGGCCGTGCATTGCGTAGCCGTGCGTTGCCGTTCCTTAGCCTTGTTTCCCCTTGCCGTGCCTTGCCTTTTGTTACACTTGCCTTGCCTTGCTTTGCCTTGCCTTCCTTTCCTTCCGTTACTCTTTCCTTGCCTAGCCGTGCACTGCCTAGCCTTGCGTTGTCGTGCATTAGCTTTGCCTCCCCAAACCGTGCCTTGCCTTCTGTTACTATTTCCTTGCCTTGCCCTGCATTGCCTAGCCCTGTGTGGTCGTGCCTTAGTCTTGTTTTGCCTTACCGTGCCGTTCCTTCCGTTACCCTTGCCTTCCCCTGCTTTCCCTTGCCTTCCTTGCCTTCCGTTACTCTTTGCTTGCCTTCCCTACATTGCCTAACCTTGCGTTGTCGTGCCTTAGCCTTCGCTCGCCTGACCGTGCCTTGCCTTGAGTTACCCTTTCCTTGCCTTACCGTGAATTGCCTAGCTGTGCGTTGTCGTGCATCAGCCTTGCCTTGCCTCACCGTGCCTTGCCTTGCGTTACCCTTTCCTTGCCTTGCAGTGCATTGCCAAGCCGTGCGTTGTCTTGCCTTAGCCTTGTTTCCCCTTGCCGTGCCGTTCCTTCCGTTACCCTTGCCTTGCCTTGCTTTCCCTTGCCTTCCTTTCCTTTCGTTACTCTTTCCTTGCCTAGCCGTGCACTGCCTAGCCTTGCGTTGTCGTGCATCAGCCTTGCCTTGCCTCACCGTGCCTTGCCTTGCGTTACCCTTACCTTGGCTTGCTTTCCCTTCCTTTCCTTGCCTTCCGTAACTCTTTACTTTCCTTCCGTGCATTGCCTAGCCTTGCGTTGTCGTCCCTTAGCCTTGCCTCGCCTGACAGTGCCTTGCCTTGCGTTACCCTTTCCTTGCCTTGCCATGCATTGCCTAGCCGTGCGTTGCCGTGCCTTAGCCTTGCTTCCCCTTGCCGTGCCGTTCCTTCCGTTACCTTTGCCTTGCCTTGCTTTCCCTTGCCTTCCTTGCCTTCCGTTACTCTTTGCTTGCCTTCCGTGCATTGCCTAGCCTTGCGTTGTCGTGCCTTAGCCTTGCCTCGCCTAACGGTGCCTTGCCTTGCGTTACCCTTTCCTTGCCTTGCCGTGCATTGCCTAGCCGTGCGTTGTCGTGCATCAGCCTTGCTTTGCCTCACCGTGCCTTGCCTTGCGTTACCCTTTCCTTGCGTTGCCGTGCATTGCCTAGCCGTGCGTTGCCGTGCCTTAGCCTTGTTTCCCCTTGCCGTGCCGTTCCTTCTGTTACCCTTGCCTTGCCTTGCTTTCCCTTGCCTTCCTTGCCTTCCGTTACTCTTTGCTTGCCTTCCGTGCATTGCCTAGCCTTGCGTTGTCGTGCATTCGCCTTCCTCCCCGAACCGTGCCTTGCCTTGCGTTACCCTTTCCTTGCCTTGCCCTGCATTGCCTAGCCCTGTGTTGTCGTGCCTTAGCCTTGTTTCCCCTTACCGTGCCGTTCCTTTCGTTACCCTTGCCTTCCCCTGCTTTCCCTTGCCTTCCTTGCCTTCCGTTACTCTTTGCTTGCCTTCCGTGCATTGCCTAGCCTTGCGTTGTCGTGCCTTAGCCTTGCCTCGCCTGACCGTGCCTTGCCTTGACTTACCCTTTCCTTGCCTTGCCGAGCATTGCCTAGCCGTGCGTTGTCGTGCATTTGCCTTGTCTTGCCTCACCGTGCTTTGCCTTGCGTTACCCTTTCCTTTCCTTGCCCTGCATTGCCTAGCCCTGCATTGTCGTGCCTTAGCTTTGTTTCCCCTTACCGTGCCGTTCCTTTCGTTGCCCTTGCCTTCCCTTGCTTTCCCTTGCCTTCCTTGCCTTCCGTTACTCTTTGCTTGCCTTCCGTTCATTGCCTAGCCTTGCGTTGTCGTGCCTTAGCCTTGCCTCGCCTGACCGTGCCTTGCCTTGCGTTACCCTTTCCTTGCCTTGCCGTGCATTGCCTAGCCGTGCGTTGTCGTGCATTTGCCTTGCCTTGCCTCACCGTGCCTTGCCTTGCGTTACCCTTTCCTTGCCTGGCCGTGCATTGCCTAGCCGTGCGTTGTCGTGCATTAGCCTTGTCTTGCCTTACCGTGCCTTGCCTTGCGTTACCCTTTCCTTGCCTGGACGGGCATTGCCTAGTCGTGCGTTGCCGTGCCTTAGCCTTGTTTCCCCTTGCCGTGCCGTTCCTTCCGTTACCCTTGCCTTGCCTTGCTTTCCCTTGCCTTCCTTGCCTTCCGTTACTCTTTGCTTGCCTTCCGTGCATTGCCTAGCCTTTCGTTGTCGTGCCTTAGCCTTGCCTCGCGTAACGGTGCCTTGCCTTGCGTTACCCTTTCCTTTCCTTGCCGTGCATTGGCTAGCCCTGCGTTGTCGTGCCTTAGCCTTGCTTCCCCTTACCGTGCCGTTCCTTCCGTTACCCTTGCCTTCCCGTGCTTTCCCTTGCCTTCCTTGCCTTCCGTTACTCTTTGCTTGCCTTCCGTTTATTGACTAGCCTTGCCTTGTCGTGCCTTAGCCTTGCCGCGCCTTACCGTGCCTTGCCTTGCGTTACCCTTTCTTGCCTTGCCGTGCATTGCCTAGCCTTGCGTTGTCGTGCCTTAGCCTTGCCTCGCCTGACCGTGCCTTGCCTTGCGTTACCCTTTCCTTGCCTTGCCGTGCATTGCCTAGCCGTGCGTTGTCGTGCATCAGCCTTGCCTTGCCTCACCGTGCCTTGCCTTGCGTTACCCTTTCCTTGCCTTGCCGTGCATTGCCTAGCCCTGCGTTGTCGTGCCTTAGCCTTGTTTCCCCTTACCGTGCCGTTCCTTTCGTTACCCTTGCCTTCCCCTGCTTTCCCTTGTCTTCCTTGCCTTCCGTTACTCTTTGCTTGCCTTCCGTGCATTGCCTAGCCTTGCGTTGTCGTGCCTTATCCTTGCCTCGCCTGACCGTGCCTTGCCTTGAGTTACCCTTTCCTTGCCTTGCCGTGCATTGCCTAGCCGTGCGTTGTCGTGCATTTGCCTTGTCTTCCCTCACCGTGCTTTGCCTTGCGTTACCCTTTCCTTGCCTTGCCGTGCATTGCCTAGCCCTGCATTGTCGTGCCTTAGCTTTGTTTCCCCTTACCGTGCCGTTCCTTTCGTTGCCCTTGCCTTCCCTTGCTTTCCCTTGCCTTCCTTGCCTTCCGTTACTCTTTGCTTGCCTTCCGTGCATTGCCTAGCCTTGCGTTGTCGTGCCTTAGCCTTGCCTCGCCTGACCGTGCCTTGCCTTGCGTTACCCTTTCCTTGCCTTGCCGTGCATTGCCTAGCCGTGCGTTGTCGTGCATTTGCCTTGCCTTGCCTCACCGTTCCTTGCCTTGCGTTACCCTTTCCTAGCCTTGCCGTGCATTGCCTAGCCGTGCGTTGTCGTGCATTAGCCTTGTCTTGCCTTACCGTGCCTTGCCTTGCGTTACCCTTTCCTTGCCTGGCCGTGCATTGCGTAGCCGTGCGTAGCCGTTCCTTAGCCTTGTTTCCTCTTGCCGTGCCTTGCCTTTTGTTACACTTGCCTTGCCTTGCTTTGCCTTGCCTTCCTTTCCTTCCGTTACTCTTTCCTTGCCTAGCCGTGCACTGCCTAGCCTTGCGTTGTCGTGCATTAGCTTTGCCTCCCTAAACCGTGCCTTGCCTTGCGTTACCATTTCCTTGCCTTGCCCTGCATTGCCTAGCCCTGTGTTGTCGTGCCTTAGTCTTGTTTGCCCTTACCGTGCTGTTCCTTCCGTTACCCTTGCCTTTCCCTGCTTTCCCTAGCCTTCCTTGCCTTCCGTTCCTCTTGGCTTGCCTTCCGTGCATTGCCGAGCCTTGCGCTGTCGTGCCTTAGCCTTGCCTCGCCTGACCGTGCCTTGCCTTGCGTTACCCTTTCCTTGCCTTGCCGTGAATTGCCTAGCCGTGCGTTGTCGTGCATCAGCCTTGCCTTGCCTCACCGTGCCTTGCCTTGCGTTACCCTTACCTTGCCTTGCTTTCCCTTCCTTTCATTGCCTTCCGTTACTCTTTGCTTTCCTTCCGTGCATTGCCTAGCCTTGCGTTGTCGTGCCTTAGCCTTGCCTCGCCTGACCGTGCCTTGCCTTGCGTTACCCTTTCCTTGCCTTGCCGTGCATTGCCTAGCCGTGCGTTGTCGTGCATCAGCCTTGCCTTGCCTCACCGTGCCTTGCCTTGCGTTACCCTTTCCTTGCCTTGCCGTGCATTGCCTAGCCGTGCGTTGCCGTGCCTTAGCCTTGTTTCCCCTTGCCGTGCCGTTCCTTCTGTTACCCTTGCCTTGCCTTGCTTTCCCTTGCCTTCCTTGCCTTCCGTTACTCTTTGGTTGCCTTCCGTGCATTGCCTAGCCTTGCGTTGTCGTGCATTCGCCTTCCTGCCCAAACCGTGCCTTGCCTTGCGTTACCCTTTCCTTGCCTTGCCCTGCATTGCCTAGCCCTGTGTTGTCGTGCCTTAGCCTTGTTTCCCCTTACCGTGCCGTTCCTTTCGTTACCCTTGCCTTCCCCTGCTTTCCCTTGCCTTCCTTGCCTTCCGTTACTCTTTGCTTGCCTTCCGTGTATTGCCTAACCTTGCGTTGTCGTGCCTTAGCCTTGCCTCGCCTGACCGTGCCTTGCCTTGAGTTACCCTTTCCTTGCCTTGCCGTGCATTGCCTAGCCGTGCGTTGTCGTGCATTTGCCTTGCCTTGCCTGACCGTGCTTTGCCTTGCGTTACCCTTTCCTTGCCTTGCCGTGCATTGCCTAGCCGTGCGTTGCCGTTCCTTTCGTTGCCCTTGCCTTCCCTTGCTTTCCCTTGCCTTCCTTGCCTTCCGTTACTCTTTGCTTGCCTTCCGTTCATTGCCTAGCCTTGCGTTGTCGTGCCTTAGCCTTGCCTCGCCTGACCGTGCCTTGCCTTGCGTTACCCTTTCCTTGCCTTGCCGTGCATTGCCTAGCCGTCCGTTGTCGTGCATTTGCCTTGCCTTGCCTCACCGTGCCTTGCCTTGCGTTACCCTTTCCTTGCCTGGCCGTGCATTGCCTAGCCGTGCGTTGTCGTGCATTAGCCTTGTCTTGCCTTACCGTGCATTGCCTTGCGTTACCCTTTCCTTGCCTGGCCGTGCATTGCGTAGCCGTGCGTTGCCGTTTCTTAGCATTGTTTCCCCTTGCCGTGCCTTGCCTTTTGTTACACTTGCCTTGCCTTGCTTTGCCTTGCCTTCCTTTCCTTCCGTTACTCTTTCCTTGCCTAGCCGTGCACTGCCTAGCCTTGCGTTGTCGTGCATTAGCTTTGCCTCCCCAAACCGTGCCTTGCCTTGCGTTACCATTTCCTTTCCTTGCCCTGCATTGCCTAGCCTTGTGTTGTCGTGCCTTAGTCTTGTTTGCCATTACCGTGCCGTTCCTTCCGTTACCCTTGCCTTTCCCTGCTTTCCCTAGCCTTCCTTGCCTTCCGTTCCTCTTTGCTTGCCTTCCGTTTATTGCCTAGCCTTGCGTTGTCGTGCCTTAGCCTTGCCGCGCCTTACCGTGCCTTGCCTTGCGTTACCCTTTCCTTGCCTTGCCGTGCATTGCCTAGCCTTGCGTTGTCGTGCCTTAGCCTTGCCTCGCCTGACCGTGCCTTGCCTTGCGTTACCCTTTCCTTGCCTTGCCGTGCATTGCCTAGCCGTGCGTTGCCGTGCCTTAGCCTTGTTTCCCCTTGCCGTGCCGTTCCTTCCGTTACCCTTACCTTGCCTTGCTTTCCCTTCCTTTCATTGCCTTCCGTTACTCTTTGCTTTCCTTCCGTGCATTGCCTAGCCTTGCGTTGTCGTGCCTTAGCCTTGCCTCGCCTGACCGTGCCTTGCCTTGCGTTACCCTTTCCTTGCCTTGCCGTGCATTGCCTAGCCGTGCGTTGTCGTGCATCAGCCTTGCCTTGCCTCACCGTGCCTTGCCTTGCGTTACCCTTTCCTTGCCTTGCCGTGCATTGCCTAGCCGTGCGTTGCCGTGCCTTAGCCTTGTTTCCCCTTGCCGTGCCGTTCCTTCCGTTACCCTTGCCTTGCCTTGCTTTCCCTTGCCTTCCTTGCCTTCCGTTACTCTTTGCTTGCCTTCCGTGCATTGCCTAGCCTTGCGTTTTCGTGCATTCGCCTCCCTCCCCGAACCGTGCCTTGATTTGCGTTACCCTTTCCTTGTCTTGTCCTGCATTGCCTAGCCCTGTGTTGTCGTGCCTTAGCCTTGTTTCCCCTTACCGTGCCGTTCCTTTCGTTACCCTTGCCTTCCCCTGTTTCCCTTGCCTTCCTTGCCTTCCGTTACTCTTTGCTTGCCTTCCGTGCATTGCCTAGCCTTGCGTTGTCGTGCCTTAGTCTTGCCTCGCCTGACCGTGCCTTGCCTTGAGTTACCCTTTCCTTGCCTTGCCGTGCATTCCCTAGCCGTGCGTTGTCGTGCATTTGCCTTGTCTTGCCTCACCGTGCTTTGCCTTGCGTTACCCTTTCCTTGCCTTGCCGTGCATTGCCTAGCCCTGCATTGTCGTGCCTTAGCTTTGTTTCCCCTTACCGTGCCGTTCCTTTCGTTGCCCTTGCCTTCCCTTGCTTTCCCTTGCCTTCCTTGCCTTCCGTTACTCTTTGCTTCCCTTCCGTTCATTGCCTAGCCTTGCGTTGTCGTGCCTTAGCCTTGCCTCGCCTGACCGTGCCTTGCCTTGCGTTACCCTTTCCTTGCCTTGCCGTGCATTGCCTAGCCGTGCGTTGTCGTGCATTTGCCTTGCCTTGCCTTACCGTACCTTGCCTTGCGTTACCCTTTCCTTGCCTGGCCGTGCATTGCCTAGCCGTGCGTTGTCGTGCATTAGCCTTGTCTTGCCTTACCGTGCCTTGGCTTGCGTTACCCTTTCCTTGCCTGGCCGTGCATTGCGTAGCCGTGCGTTGCCGTTCCTTAGCCTTCTTACCCCTTGCCGTGCCTTGCCTTTTGTTACACTTGCCTTGCCTTGCTTTGCCTTGCCTTCCTTTCCTTCCGTTACTCTTTCCTTCCCTAGCCGTGCACTGCCTAGCCTTGCGTTGTCGTGCATTAGCTTTGCCTCCCCAAACCGTGCCTTGCCTTGCGTTACCATTTCCTTGCCTTGCCCTGCATTGCCTAGCCCTGTGTTGTCGTGCCTTAGTCTTGTTTGCCCTTACCGTGCCGTTCCTTCCGTTACCCTTGCCTTTCCCTGCTTTCCCTAGCCTCCCTTGCCTTCCGTTCCTCTTTGCTTGCCTTCCGTGCATTGCATAGCCTTGCGTTTTCGTGCCTTAGCCTTGCCTCGCCTGACCGTGCCTTGCCTTGCGTTACCCTTTCCTTGCCTTGCCGTGAATTGCCTAGCCGTGCGTTGTCGTGCATCAGCCTTGCCTTGCCTCACCGTGCCTTGCCTTGCGTTACCCTTACCTTGCCTTGCTTTCCCTTCCTTTCATTGCCTTCCGTTACTCTTTGCTTTCCTTCCGTGCATTGCCTAGCCTTGCGTTGTCGTGCCTTAGCCTTGCCTCGCCTGACAGTGCCTTGCCTTGCGTTACCCTTTCCTTGCCTTGCCGTGCATTGCCTAGCCGTGCGTTGCCGTGCCTTAGCCTTGTTTCCCCTTGCCGTGCCGTTCCTTCCGTTACCCTTGCCTTGCCTTGCTTTCCCTTGCCTTCCTTGCCTTCCGTTACTCTTTGCTTACCTTCCGTGCATTGCCTAGCCTTGCGTTGTCGTGCCTTAGCCTTGCCTCGCGTAACGGTGCCTTGCCTTGCGTTACCCTTTCCTTTCTTTGCCGTGCATTGGCTAGCCCTGCGTTGTCGTGCCTTAGCCTTGTTTCCCCTTACCGTGCCGTTCCTTCCGTTACCCTTGCCTTCCCCTGCTTTCCCTTGCCTTCCTTGCCTTCCGTTACTCTTTGCTTGCCTTCCGTTTATTGCCTAGCCTTGCGTTGTCGTGCCTTAGCCTTGCCGCGCCTTACCGTGCCTTGCCTTGCGTTACCCTTTCCTTGCCTTGCCGTGCATTGCCTAGCCTTGCGTTGTCGTGCCTTAGCCTTGCCTCGCCTGACCGTGCCTTGCCTTGCGTTACCCTTTCCTTGCCTTGCCGTGCATTGCCTAGCCGTGCGTTGTCGTGCATCAGCCTTGCCTTGCCTCACCGTGCCTTGCCTTGCGTTACCCTTTCCTTGCCTTGCCGTGCATTGCCTAGCCCTGTGTTGTCGTGCCTCAGCCTTGTTTCCCCTTACCGTGCCGTTCCTTTCGTTACCATTGCCTTCCCCTGCTTTCCCTTGCCTTCCTTGCCTTCCGTTACTCTTTGCTTGCCTTCCGTGCATTGCCTAGCCTTGCGTTGTCGTGCCTTAGCCTTGCCTCGCCTGACCGTGCCTTGCCTTGAGTTACCCTTTCCTTGCCTTGCCGTGCATTGCCTAGCCGTGCGTTGTCGTGCATTTGCCTTGTCTTGCCTCACCGTGCTTTGCCTTGCGTTACCCTTTCCTTGCCTTGCCGGGCATTGCCTAGCCCTGCATTGTCGTGCCTTAGCTTTGTTTCCCCTTACCGTGCCGTTCCTTTCGTTGCCCTTGCCTTCCCTTGCTTTCCCTTGCCTTCCTTGCCTTCCGTTACTCTTTGCTTGCCTTCCGTTCATTGCCTAGCCTTGCGTTGTCGTGCCTTAGCCTTGAGTAGCCTGACCGTGCCTTGCCTTGCGTTACCCTTTCCTTTCCTTGCCGTGCATTGCCTAGCCGTGCGTTGTCGTGCATTTGCCTTGCCTTGCCTCACCGTTCCTTGCCTTGCGTTACCCTTTCCTTGCCTGGCCGTGCATTGCCTAGCCGTGCGTTGTCGTGCATTAGCCTTGTCTTGCCTTACCGTGCCTTGCCTTGCCTTACCCTTTCCTTGCCTGGCCGTGCATTGCGTAGCCGTGCGTTGCCGTTCCTTAGCCTTGTTTCCCCTTGCCGTGCCTTGCCTTTTGTTACACTTGCCTTGCCTTGCTTTGCCTTGCCTTCCTTTCCTTCCGTTACTCTTTCCTTGCCTAGCCGTGCACTGCCTAGCCTTGCGTTGTCGTGCATTAGCTTTGCCTCCCCAAACCGTGCCTTGCCTTGCGTTACCATTCCCTTGCCTTGCCCTGCATTGCCTAGCCCTGTGTTGTCGTGCCTTAGTCTTGTTTGCCCTTACCGTGCCGTTCCTTCCGTTACCCTTGCCTTTCCCTGCTTTCCCTAGCCTTCCTTGCCTTCCGTTCCTCTTTGCTTGCCTTCCGTGCATTGCCTAGCCTTGCGTTGTCGTGCCTTAGCCTTGCCTCGCCTGACCGTGCCTTGCCTTGCGTTACCCTTTCCTTGCCTTGCCGTGAATTGCCTAACCGTGCGTTGTCGTGCATCAGCCTTGCCTTGCCTCACCGTGCCTTGCCTTGCGTTACCCTTACCTTGCCTTGCTTTCCCTTCCTTTCATTGCCTTCCGTTACTCTTTGCTTTCCTTCCGTGCCTTGCCTAGCCTTGCGTTGTCGTGCCCTAGCCTTGCCTCGCGTAACGGTGCCTTGCCTTGCGTTACTCTTTCCTTTCCTTGCCGTGCATTGGCTAGCCCTGCGTTGTCGTGCCTTAGCCTTCTTTCCCGTTACCGTGCCATTCCTTCCGTTACCCTTGCCTTCCCCTGCTTTCCCTTGCCTTCCTTGCCTTCCGTTACTCTTTGCTTGCCTTCCGTTTATTGCCTAGCCTTGCGTTGTCGTGCCTTAGCCTTGCCGCGCCTTACCGTGCCTTGCCTTGCGTTACCCTTTCCTTGCCTTGCCGTGCATTGCCTAGCCTTGCGTTGTCGTGCCTTAGCCTTGCCTCGCCTGACCGTGCCTTGCCTTGCGTTACCCTTTCCTTGCCTTGCCGTGCATTGCCTAGCCGTGCGTTGCCGTGCATCAGCCTTGCCTTGCCTCACCGTGCCTTGCCTTGCGATACCCTTTCCTTGCCTTGCCGTGCATTGCCTAGCCGTGCGTTGCCGTGCCTTAGCCTTGTTTCCCCTTGCCGTGCCTTTCCTTCTGTTACCCTTGCCTTGCCTTGCTTTCCCTTGCCTTCCTTGCCTTCCGTTACTCTTTGCTTGCCTTCCGTGCATTGCCTAGGCTTGCGTTGTCGTGCATTCGCCTTCCTCCCCAAACCGTGCCTTGCCTTGCGTTACCCTTTCCTTGCCCTGCATTGCCTAGCCCTGTGTTGTCGTGCCTTAGCCTTGTTTCCCCTTACCGTGCCGTTCCTTTCGTTACCCTTGCCTTCCCCTGCTTTCCCTTGCCTTCCTTGCCTTCCGTTACTCTTTGCTTGCCTTCCGTGCATTGCCTAGCCTTGCGTTGTCGTGCCTTAGCCTTGCCTCGCCTGATCGTGCCTTGCCTTGAGTTACCCTTTCCTTGCCTTGCCGTGCATTGCCTAGCCGTGCGTTGTCGTGCATTTGCCTTGCCTTGCCTCACCGTGCCTTGCCTTGCGTTACCCTTTCCTTGCCTGGCCGTGCATTGCCTAGCCGTGCGTTGTCGTGCATTAGCCTTGTCTTGCCTTACCGTGCCTTGCCTTACCCTTTCCTTGCCTGGCCGTGCATTGCGTAGCCGTGCGTTGCCGTTCCTTAGCCTTGTTTCCCCTTGCCGTGCCTTGCCTTTTGTTACACTTGCCTTGCCTTGCTTTGCCTTGCCTTCCTTTCCTTCCGTTACTCTTTCCGTGCCTAGCCGTGCACTGCCTAGCCTTGCGTTGTCGTGCATTAGCTTTGGCTCCCCAAACCGTGCCTTGCCTTGCGTTACCATTTCCTTGCCTTGCCCTGCATTGCCTAGCCCTGTGTTGTCGTGCCTTAGTCTTGTTTGCCCTTACCGTGCCGTTCCTTCCGTTACCCTTCCCTTTCCCTGCTTTCCCTAGCCTTCCTTGCCTTCCGTTCCTCTTTGCTTGCCTTCCGTGCATTGCCTAGCCTTGCGTTGTCGTGCCTTAGCCTTGCCTCGCCTGACCGTGCCTTGCCTTGCGTTACCCTTTCCTTTCCTTGCCGTGCATTGGCTAGCCCTGCGTTGTCGTGCCTTAGCCTTGTTTCCCCTTACCGTGCCGTTCCTTCCGTTACCCTTGCCTTCCCCTGCTTTCCCTTGCCTTCCTTGCCTTCCGTTACTCTTTGCTTGCCTTCCGTTTATTGCCTAGCCTTGCGTTGTCGTGCCTTAGCCTTGCCGCGCCTTACCGTGCCTTGCCTTGCGTTACCCTTTCCTTGCCTTGCCGTGCATTGCCTAGCCTTGCGTTGTCGTGCCTTAGCCTTGCCTCGCCTGACCGTGCTTTGCCTTGCGTTACCCTTTCCTTGCCTTGCCGTGTATTGCCTAGCCGTGCGTTGTCGTGCATCAGCCTTGCCTTGCCTCACCGTGCCTTGCCTTGCGTTACCCTTTCCTTGCCTTGCCGTGCATTGCCTAGCCGTGCGTTGCCGTGCCTTAGCCTTGTTTCCCCTTGCCGTGCCGTTCCTTCTGTTACCCTTGCCTTGCCTTGCTTTCCCTTGCCTTCCTTGCCTTCCGTTACTCTTTGCTTACCTTCCGTGCATTGCCTAGCCGTGCGTTGCCGTGCCTTAGCCTTGTTTCCCCTTGCCGTGCCGTTCCTTCTGTTACCCTTGCCTTGCCTTGCTTTCCCTTGCCTTCCTTGCCTTCCGTTACTGTTTGCTTGCCTTCCGTGCATTGCCTAGCCTTGCGTTGTCGTGCATTCGCCTTCCTCCCCGAAACGTGCCTTGCCTTGCGTTACCCTTTCCTTGCCTTGCCCTACATTGCCTAGCCCTGTGTTGTCGTGCCTTAGCCTTGTTTCCCCTTACCGTGCAATTCCTTTCGTTACCCTTGCCTTCCCCTGCTTTCCCTTGCCTTCCTTGCCTTCCGTTACTCTTTGCTTGCCTTCCGTGCATTGCCTAGCCTTGAGTTGTCGTGCCTTAGCCTTGCCTCGCCTGACCGTGCCTTGCTTTGAGTTACCCTTTCCTTGCCTTGCCGTGCATTGCCTAGCCGTGCGTTGTCGTGCATTTGCCTTGTCTTGCCTCACCGTGCTTTGCCTTGGTTTACCCTTTCCTTGCCTTGCCGTGCATTGCCTAGCCCTGCATTGTCGTGCCTTAGCTTTGTTTCCCCTTGCCGTGCCGTTCCTTCCGTTACCCTTGCCTTGCCTAGCTTTCCCTTGCCTTCCTTGCCTTCCGTTACTCTTTGCTTGCCTTCCGTGCATTGCCTAGCCTTGCGTTGTCGTGCCTTAGCCTTGCCTCGCGTAACGGTGCCGTGCCTTGCGTTACCCTTTCCTTTCCTTGCCGTACATTGGCTAGCCCTGCGTTGTCGTGCCTTAGCCTTGTTTCCCCTTACCGTGCCGTTCCTTCCGTTACCCTTGCCTTCCCCTGCTTTCCCTTGCCTTCCTTGCCTTCCGTTACTCTTTGCTTGCCTTCCGTTTATTGCCTAGGTTGCGTTGTCGTGCCTTAGCCTTGCCACGCCTTACCGTGCCTTGCCTTGCGTTACCCTTTCCTTGCCTTGCCGTGCTTCCTAGCCTTGTGTTGTCGTGCCTTAGCCTTGCCTCGCCTGACCGTGCCTTGCCTTGCGTTACCCTTTCCTTGCCTTGCCGTGCATTGCCTAGCCGTGCGTTGTCGTGCATCAGCCTTGCCTTGCCTCACCGTGCCTTGCCTTGCGTTACCCTTTCCTTGCCTTGCCGTGCATTGCCTAGCCTTGCGTTGTCTTGCCTTAGCCTTGCCTCGCCTGACCGTGCCTAGCCTTGCGTTACCCTTTCCTTGCCTTGCCGTGCATTGCCTAGCCGTGCGTTGTCGTGCATCAGGCTTGCCTTGCCTCACCGTGCCTTGCCTTGCGTTACCCTTTCCTTGCCTTGCCGTGCATTGCCTAGCCGTGCGTTGCCGTGCCTTAGCCTTGTTTCCCCTTGCCGTGCCGTTCCTTCTGTTACCCTTGCCTTGCCTTGCTTTCCCTTGCCTTCCTTGCCTTCCGTTACTCTTTGCTTTCCTTCCGTGCATTGCCTAGCCTTGCATTGTCGTGCCTTAGACTTGCCTCGCCTGACCGTGCCTTGCCTTGCGGTACACTTTCCTTGCCTTGCCGTGCATTGCCTAGCCGTGCGTTGTCGTGCATTTGCCTTTTCTTGCGTCACCGTGCCTTGCCTTGCGTTACCCTTTCCTTGCCTTCCCGTGCATTGCCTAGCCCTGCATTGCCGTGCCTTAGCTTTGTTTCCCCTTACCGTGCCGTTCCTTTCGTTGCCCTTGCCTTCCCTTGCTTTCCCTTGCCTTCCTTGCCTTCCGTTACTCTTTGCTTGCCTTCCGTTCATTGCCTAGCCTTGAGTTGTCGTGCCTTATCCTTCCCTCGCCTGACCGTGCCTTGCCTTGCGTTACCCTTTCCTTGCCTTGCCGTGCATTGCCTAGCCGTGCGTTGTCGTGCATCAGCCTTGCCTTGCCTCACCGTGCCTTGCCTTGCGTTACCTTTTCCTTGCCTTGCCGTGCATTGCCTAGCCGTGGGTTGCCGTGCCTTAGCCTTGTTTCCCCTTGCCGTGCCGTTCCTTCCGTTACCCTTGCCTTGCCTTGCTTTCCCTTGCCTTCCTTGCCTTCCGTTAATCTTTGCTTGCCTTCCGTGCATTGCCTAGCCTTGCGTTGTCGTGCATCAGCCTTGCCTTGCCTCACCGTGCCTTGCCTTGCGTTACCCTTTCCTTGCCTTGCCGTGCATTGGCTAGCCCTGCGTTGGCGTGCCTTAGCCTTGTTTCCCCTTACCGTGCCGTTCCTTCGGTTACCCTTGCCTTCCCCTGCTTTCCCTTGCCTTCCTTGCCTTCCGTTACTCTTTGCTTGCCTTTCGTTTATTGCCTAGCCTTGCGTTTTCGTGCCTTAGCCTTGCCGCGCCTGACCGTGCCTTGCCTTGCGTTACCCTTTCCTTGCCTTGCCGTGCATTGCCTATCCTTGCGTTGTCGTGCCTTAGCCTTGCGTCGCCTGACCATGCCTTGCCTTGCGTTACCCTTTCCTTGCCTTGCCGTGCATTGCCTAGCCGTGCGTTGTCGTGCATCAGCCTTGCCTTGCCTCACCGTGCCTTGCCTTGCGTTACCCTTTCCTTGCCTTGCCGTGCATTGCCTAGCCGTGCGTTGCCGTGCCTTAGCCTTGTTTCCCCTTGCCGTGCCGTTCCTTCTGTTACCCTGGCCTTGCCTTGCCTTCCCTTGCCTTCCTTGCCTTCCGTTACTCTTTGCTTGCCTTCCGTGCATTGCCTAGCCTTGCGTTGTCGTGCATTCGCCTTGCCTCCCCAAACCGTGCCTTGCCTTGCGTTACCCTTTCCTTGCCTTTCCCTGCATTGCCTAGCCGTGCGTTGCCGTGCCTTAGCGTTGTTTCTCCTTGCCGTGCCGTTCCTTCCGTTACCCTTGCCTTGCCTTGCTTTCCCTTGCCTTCCTTGACTTCCGTTACTCTTTGCTTGCCTTCCGTGCATTGCCTAGCCTTGCGTTGTCGTGCCTTAGCCTTGCCTCGCCTGACGTTGCCTTGCCTTGAGTTACCCTTTCCTTGACTTGCCGTGAATTGCCTAGCCGTGCTTTGTCGTGCATCAGCCTTGCCTTGCCTCACCGTGCCTTGCCTTGCGTTACCCTTTCCTTGCCTGGCCGTGCATTGCCTAGCCCTGCATTGTCGTGCCTTAGCTTTTTTTTCCCCTTACCGTGCCGTTCCTTTCGTTGCCCTTGCATTCCCTTGCTTTCCCTTGCCTTCCTTGCCTTCCGTTACTCTTTGCTTGCCTTCCGTTCATTGCCTAGCCTTGCGTTGTCGTGCTTAGCCTTCCCTCGCCTGACCGTGCCTTGCCTTGCGTTACCCTTTCCTTCCCTTGCCGTGCATTGCCTAGCCGTGCGTTGTCGTTCATTAGCCTTGTCTTGCCTTACAGTGCCTTGCATTGCGTTACCCTTTCCTTACCTGGCCGTGCATTGCGTAGCCGTGCGTTGCCGTTCCTTAGCCTTGTTTCCCCTTGCCGTGCCTTGCCTTTTGTTACACTTGCCTTGCCTTGCTTTGCCTTGCCTTCCTTTCCTTCCGTTACTCTTTCCTTGCCTAGCCGTGCACTGCCTAGCCTTGCGTTGTCGTGCATTAGCTTTGCCTCCCCAAACCGTGCCTTGCCTTCTGTTACTATTTCCTAGCCTTGCCCTGCATTGCCTAGCCCTGTGTGGTCGTGCCTTAGTCTTGTTTTGCCTTACCGTGCCGTTCCTTCCGTTACCCTTGCCTTCCCCTGCTTTCCCTTGCCTTCCTTGCCTTCCGTTACACTTTGCTTGCCTTCCCTACATTGCCTAACCTTGCGTTGTCGTGCCTTAGCCATGGCTCGCCTGACCGTGCCTTGCCTTGAGTTACCCTTTCCTTGTCTTACCGTGAATTGCCTAGCTGTGCGTTGTCGTGCATCAGCCTTGCCTTGCCTCACCGTGCCTTGCCTTGCGTTACCCTTTCCTTGCCTTGCAGTGCATTGCCAAGCCGTGCGTTGTCTTGCCTTAGCCTTGTTTCCCCTTGCCGTGCCGTTCCTTCCGTTACCCTTGCCTTGCCTTGCTTTCCCTTGCCTTCCTTTCCTTTCGTTACTCTTTCCTTGCCTAGCCGTGCACTGCCTAGCCTTGCGTTGTCGTGCATCAGCCTTGCCTTGTCTCACCGTGCCTTGCCTTGCGTTACCCTTACCTTGGCTTGCTTTCCCTTCCTTTCCTTGCCTTCCGTAACTCTTTACTTTCCTTCCGTGCATTGCCTAGCCTTGCGTTGTCGTCCCTTAGCCTTGCCTCGCCTGACAGTGCCTTGCCTTGCGTTACCCTTTCCTTGCCTTGCCATGCATTGCCTAGCCGTGCGTTGCCGTGCCTTAGCCTTGCTTCCCCTTGCCGTGCCGTTCCTTCCGTTACCCTTGCCTTGCCTTGCTTTCCCTTGCCTTACTTGCCTTCCGTTACTCTTTGCTTGCCTTCCGTGCATTGCCTAGCCTTGCGTTGTCGTGGCTTAGCCTTGCCTCGCCTAACGGTGCCTTGCCTTGCGTTACCCTTTCCTTTCCTTGCCGTGCATTGGCTAGCTCTGCGTTGTCGTGGCTTAGCCTTGTTTCCCCTTACCGTGCTGTTCCTTCCGTTACCCTTGCCTTCCCCTGCTTTCCCTTGCCTTCCTTGCCTTCCGTTACTCTTTGCTTGCCTTCCGTTTATTGCCTAGCCTTGCGTTGTCGTGCCCTAGCCTTGCCTCGCCTGACCGTGCCTTGCCTTGCGTTACCCTTTCCTTGCCTTGCCGTGCATTGCCTAGCCGTGCGTTGTCGTGCATCAGCCTTGCCTTGCCTCGCCGTGCCTTGCCTTGCGTTACCCTTTCCTTGCCTTGCCGTGCATTGCCTAGCCGTGCGTTGCCGTGCCTTAGCCTTGTTTCCCCTTGCCGTGCCGTTCCTTCTGTTACCCTTGCCTTGCCTTGCTTTCCCTTGCCTTCCTTGCCTTCCGTTACTCTTTGCTTGCCTTCCGTGCATTGCCTAGCCTTGCGTTGTCGTGCATTCGCCTTCCTCCCCAAACCGTGCCTTGCCTTGCGTTACCCTTTCCTTGCCTTGCCCTGCATTGCCTAGCCCTGTGTTGTCGTGCCTTAGCCTTGTTTCCCCTTACCGTGCCGTTCCTTTCGTTACCCTTGCCTTCCCCTGCTTTCCCTTGCCTTCCTTGCCTTCCGTTACTCTTTGCTTGCCTTCCGTGCATTGCCTAGCCTTGCGTTGTCGTGCCTTAGCCTTGCCTCGCCTGACCGTGCCTTGCCTTGAGTTACCCTTTCCTTGCTTTGCCGTGCATTGCCTAGCCGTGCGTTGTCGTGCATTTGCCTTGTCTTGCATTACCGTGCCTTGCCTTGCGTTACCCTTTCCTTGCCTGGCCGTGCATTGCGTAGCCGTGCGTTGCCGTTCCTTAGCCTTGTTTCCCCTTGCCGTGCCTTGCCTTTTGTTACACTTGCCTTGCCTTGCTTTGCCTTGCCTTCCTTTCCTTCCGTTACTCTTTCCTTGCCTAGCCGTGCACTGCCTAGCCTTGCGTTGTCGTGCATTAGCTTTGCCTCCCCAAACCGTGCCTTGCCTTGCGTTACCATTTCCTTGCCTTGCCCTGCATTGCCTAGCCCTGTGTTGTCGTGCCTTAGTCTTGTTTGCCCTTACCGTGCCGTTCCTTCCGTTACCCTTGCCTTTCCCTGCTTTCCCTAGCCTTCCTTGCCTTCCGTTCCTCTTTGCTTGCCTCCCGTGCATTGCCTAGCCTTGCGTTGTCGTGCCTTAGCCTTGCCTCGCCTGACCGTGCCTTGCCTTGCGTTACCCTTTCCTTGCCTTGCCGTGAATTGCCTAGCCGTGCGTTGTCGTGCATCAGCCTTGCCTTGCCTCACCGTGCCTTGCCTTGCGATACCCTTACCTTGCCTTGCTTTCCCTTCCTTTCATTGCCTTCCGTTACTCTTTGCTTTCCTTCCGTGCATTGCCTAGCCTTGCGTTGTCGTGCCTTAGCCTTGCCTCGCCTGACAGTGCCTTGCCTTGCGTTACCCTTTCCTTGCCTTGCCGTGCATTGCCTAGCCGTGCGTTGCCGTGCCTTAGCCTTGTTTCCCCTTGCCGTGCCGTTCCTTCCGTTACCCTTGCCTTGCCTTGCTTTCCCTTGCCTTCCTTGCCTTCCGTTACTCTTTGCTTGCCTTCCGTGCATTGCCTAGCCTTGCGTTGTCGTGCCTTAGCCTTGCCGCGCCTTACAGTGCCTTGCCTTGCGTTACCCTTTCCTTGCCTTGCCGTGCATTGCCTAGCCTTGCGTTGTCGTGCCTTAGCCTTGCCTCGCCTGATCCTGCCTTGCCTTGCGTTACCCTTTCCTTGCCTTGCTGTGCATTGCCTAGCCGTGCGTTGTCGTGCATCATCCTTGCTTTGCCTCACCGTGCCTTGCCTTGCGTTACCCTTTCCTTGCGTTGCCGTGCATTGCCTAGCCGTGCGTTGCCGTGCCTTAGCCTTGTTTCCCCTTGCCGTGCCGTTCCTTCTGTTACCCTTGCCTTGCCTTGCTTTCCCTTGCCTTCCTTGCCTTCCGTTACTCTTTGCTTGCCTTCCGTGCATTGCCTAGCCTTGCGTTGTCGTGCATTCGCCTTCCTCCCCGAACCGTGCCTTGCCTTGCGTTACCCTTTCCTTGCCTTGCCCTGCATTGCCTAGCCCTGTGTTGTCGTGCCTTAGCCTTGTTTCCCCTTACCGTGCCGTTCCTTTCGTTACCCTTGCCTTCCCCTGCTTTCCCTTGCCTTCCTTGCCTTCCGTTACACTTTGCTTGCCTTCCGTGCATTGCCTAGCCTTGCGTTGTCGTGCCTTAGCCTTGCCTCGCCTGACCGTGCCTTGCCTTGAGTTACCCTTTCCTTGCCTTGCCGAGCATTGCCTAGCCGTGCGTTGTCGTGCATTTGCCTTGTCTTGCCTCACCGTGCTTTGCCTTGCGTTACCCTTTCCTTTCCTTGCCGTGAATTGCCTAGCCCTGCATTGTCGTGCCTTAGCTTTGTTTCCCCTTACCGTGCCGTTCCTTTCGTTGCCCTTGCCTTCCCTTGCTTTCCCTTGCCTTCCTTGCCTTCCGTTACTCTTTGCTTGCCTTCCGTTCATTGCCTAGCCTTGCGTTGTCGTGCCTTAGCCTTGCCTCGCCTGACCGTGCCTTGCCTTGCGTTACCCTTTCCTTGCCTTGCCGTGCATTGCCTAGCCGTGCGTTGTCGTGCATTTGCCTTGCCTTGCCTCACCGTGCCTTGCCTTGCGTTACCCTTTCCTTGCCTGGCCGTGCATTGCCTAGCCGTGCGTTGTCGTGCATTAGCCTTGTCTTGCCTTACCGTGCCTTGCCTTGCGTTACCATTTCCTTGCCTGGCCGGGCATTGCCTAGTCGTGCGTTGCCGTGCCTTAGCCTTGTTTCCCCTTGCCGTGCCGTTCCTTCCGTTACCCTTGCCTTGCCTTGCTTTCCCTTGCCTTCCTTGCCTTCCGTTACTCTTTGCTTGCCTTCCGTGCATTGCCTAGCCTTTCGTTGTCGTGCCTTAGCCTTGCCTCGCGTAACGGTGCCTTGCCTTGCGTTACCCTTTCCTTTCCTTGCCGTGCATTGGCTAGCCCTGCGTTGTCGTGCCTTAGCCTTGCTTCCCCTTACCGTGCCGTTCCTTCCGTTACCCTTGCCTTCCCGTGCTTTCCCTTGCCTTCCTTGCCTTCCGTTACTCTTTGCTTGCCTTCCGTTTATTGCCTAGCCTTGCGTTGTCGTGCCTTAGCCTTGCCGCGCCTTACCGTGCCTTGCCTTGCGTTACCCTTTCTTGCCTTGCCGTGCATTGCCTAGCCTTGCGTTGTCGTGCCTTAGCCTTGCCTCGCCTGACCGTGCCTTGCCTTGCGTTACCCTTTCGTTGCCTTGCCGTGCATTGCCTAGCCGTGCGTTGTCGTGCATCAGCCTTGCCTTGCCTCACCGTGCCTTGCCTTGCGTTACCCTTTCCTTGCCTTGCCGTGCATTGCCTAGCCCTGCGTTGTCGTGCCTTAGCCTTGTTTCCCCTTACCGTGCCGTTCCTTTCGTTACCCTTGCCTTCCCCTGCCTTCCCTTGTCTTCCTTGCCTTCCGTTACTCTTTGCTTGCCTTCCGTGCATTGCCTAGCCTTGCGTTGTCGTGCCTTAGCCTTGCCTCGCCTGACCGTGCCTTGCCTTGAGTTACCCTTTCCTTGCCTTGCCGTGCATTGCCTAGCCGTGCGTTGTCGTGCATTTGCCTTGTCTTCCCTCACCGTGCTTTGCCTTGCGTTACCCTTTCCTTGCCTTGCCGTGCATTGCCTAGCCCTGCATTGTCGTGCCTTAGCTTTGTTTCCCCTTACCGTGCCGTTCCTTTCGTTGCCCTTGCCTTCCCTTGCTTTCCCTTGCCTTCCTTGCCTTCCGTTACTCTTTGCTTGCCTTCCGTGCATTGCCTAGCCTTGCGTTGTCGTGCCTTAGCCTTGCCTCGCCTGACCGTGCCTTGCCTTGCGTTACCCTTTCCTTGCCTTGCCGTGCATTGCCTAGCCGTGCGTTGTCGTGCATTTGCCTTGCCTTGCCTCACCGTTCCTTGCCTTGCGTTACCCTTTCCTTGCCTTGCCGTGCATTGCCTAGCCGTGCGTTGTCGTGCATTAGCCTTGTCTTGCCTTACCGTGCCTTGCCTTGCGTTACCCTTTCCTTGCCTGGCCGTGCATTGCGTAGCCGTGCGTAGCCGTTCCTTAGCCTTGTTTCCCCTTGCCGTGCCTTGCCTTTTGTTACACTTGCCTTGCCTTGCTTTGCCTTGCCTTCCTTTCCTTCCGTTACTCTTTCCTTGCCTAGCCGTGCACTGCCTAGCCTTGCGTTGTCGTGCATTAGCTTTGCCTCCCCAAACCGTGCCTTGCCTTGCGTTACCATTTCCTTGCCTTGCCCTGCATTGCCTAGCCCTGTGTTGTCGTGCCTTAGTCTTGTTTGCCCTTACCGTGCTGTTCCTTCCGTTACCCTTGCCTTTCCCTGCTTTCCCTAGCCTTCCTTGCCTTCCGTTCCTCTTGGCTTGCCTTCCGTGCATTGCCGAGCCTTGCGCTGTCGTGCCTTAGCCTTGCCTCGCCTGACCGTGCGTTGCCTTGCGTTACCCTTTCCTTGCCTTGCCGTGAATTGCCTAGCCGTGCGTTGTCGTGCATCAGCCTTGCCTTGCCTCACCGTGCCTTGCCTTGCGTTACCCTTACCTTGCCTTGCTTTCCCTTCCTTTCATTGCCTTCCGTTACTCTTTGCTTTCCTTCCGTGCATTGCCTAGCCTTGCGTTGTCGTGCCTTAGCCTTGCCTCGCCTGACCGTGCCTTGCCTTGCGTTACCCTTTCCTTGCCTTGCCGTGCATTGCCTAGCCGTGCGTTGTCGTGCATCAGCCTTGCCTTGCCTCACCGTGCCTTGCCTTGCGTTACCCTTTCCTTGCCTTGCCGTGCATTGCCTAGCCGTGCGTTGTCGTGCCTTAGCCTTGTTTCCCCTTGCCGTGCCGTTCCTTCTGTTACCCTTGCCTTGCCTTGCTTTCCCTTGCCTTCCTTGCCTTCCGTTACTCTTTGGTTGCCTTCCGTGCATTGCCTAGCCTTGCGTTGTCGTGCATTCGTCTTCCTGCCCAAACCGTGCCTTGCCTTGCGTTACCCTTTCCTTGCCTTGCCCTGCATTGCCTAGCCCTGTGTTGTCGTGCCTTAGCCTTGTTTCCCCTTACCGTGCCGTTCCTTTCGTTACCCTTGCCTTCCCCTGCTTTCCCTTGCCTTCCTTGCCTTCCGTGCATTGCCTAACCTTGCGTTGTCGTGCCTTAGCCTTGCCTCGCCTGACCGTGCCTTGCCTTGAGTTACCCTTTCCTTGCCTTGCCGTGCATTGCCTAGCCGTGCGTTGTCGTGCATTTGCCTTGTCTTGCCTCACCGTGCTTTGCCTTGCGTTACCCTTTCCTTGCCTTGCCGTGCATTGCCTAGCCCTGAATTGTGGTGCCTTAGCTTTGTTTCCCCTTACGTTGCCGTTCCTTTCGTTGCCCTTGCCTTCCCTTGCTTTCCCTTGCCTTCCTTGCCTTCCGTTACTCTTTGCTTGCCTTCCGTTCATTGCCTAGCCTTGCGTTGTCGTGCCTTAGCCTTGCCTCGCCTGACCGTGCCTTGCCTTGCGTTACCCTTTCCTTGCCTTGCCGTGCATTGCCTAGCCGTCCGTTGTCGTGCATTTGCCTTGCCTTGCCTCACCGTGCCTTGCCTTGCGTTACCCTTTCCTTGCCTGGCCGTGCATTGCCTAGCCGTGCGTTGTCGTGCATTAGCCTTGTCTTGCCTTACCGTGCATTGCCTTGCGTTACCCTTTCCTTGCCTGGCCGTGCATTGCGTAGCCGTGCGTTGCCGTTTCTTAGCATTGTTTCCCCTTGCCGTGCCTTGCCTTTTGTTACACTTGCCTTGCCTTGCTTTGCCTTGCCTTCCTTTCCTTCCGTTACTCTTTCCTTGCCTAGCCGTGCACTGCCTAGCCTTGCGTTGTCGTGCATTAGCTTTGCCTCCCCAAACCGTGCCTTGCCTTGCGTTACCATTTCCTTTCCTTGCCCTGCATTGCCTAGCCTTGTGTTGTCGTGCCTTAGTCTTGTTTGCCATTACCGTGCCGTTCCTTCCTTTACCCTTGCCTTTCCCTGATTTCCCTAGCCTTCCTTGCCTTCCGTTCCTCTTTGCTTGCCTTCCGTTTATTGCCTAGCCTTGCGTTGTCGTGCCTTAGCCTTGCCGCGCCTTACCGTGCCTTGCCTTGCGTTACCCTTTCCTTGCCTTGCCGTTCATTGCTTAGCCTTGCGTTGTCGTGCCTTAGCCTTGCCTCGCCTGACCGTGCCTTGCCTTGCGTTACCCTTTCCTTGCCTTGCCGTGCATTGCCTAGCCGTGCGTTGCCGTGCCTTAGCCTTGTTTCCCCTTGCCGTGCCGTTCCTTCCGTTACCCTTGCCTTGCCTTGCTTTCCCTTGCCTTCCTTGCCTTCCGTTACTCTTTGCTTGCCTTCCGTGCATTGCCTAGCCTTGCGTTTTCGTGCATTCGCCTCCCTCCCCGAACCGTGCCTTGATTTGCGTTACCCTTTCCTTGTCTTGTCCTGCATTGCCTAGCCCTGTGTTGTCGTGCCTTAGCCTTGTTTCCCCTTACCGTGCCGTTCCTTTCGTTACCCTTGCCTTCCCCTGTTTCCCTTGCCTTCCTTGCCTTCCGTTACTCTTTGCTTGCCTTCCGTGCATTGCCTAGCCTTGCGTTGTCGTGCCTTAGTCTTGCCTCGCCTGACCGTGCCTTGCCTTGAGTTACCCTTTCCTTGCCTTGCCGTGCATTCCCTAGCCGTGCGTTGTCGTGCATTTGCCTTGTCTTGCCTCACCGTGCTTTGCCTTGCGTTACCCTTTCCTTGCCTTGCCGTGCATTGCCTAGCCCTGCATTGTCGTGCCTTAGCTTTGTTTCCCCTTACCGTGCCGTTCCTTTCGTTGCCCTTGTCTTCCCTTGCTTTCCCTTGCCTTCCTTGCCTTCCGTTACTCTTTGCTTCCCTTCCGTTCATTGCCTAGCCTTGCGTTGTCGTGCCTTAGCCTTGCCTCGCCTGACCGTGCCTTGCCTTGCGTTACCCTTTCCTTGCCTTGCCGTGCATTGCCTAGCCGTGCGTTGTCGTGCATTTGCCTTGCCTTGCCTTACCGTACCTTGCCTTGCGTTACCCTTTCCTTGCCTGGCCGTGCATTGCCTAGCCGTGCGTTGTCGTGCATTAGCCTTGTCTTGCCTTACCGTGCCTTGGCTTGCGTTACCCTTTCCTTGCCTGGCCGTGCATTGCGTAGCCGTGCGTTGCCGTTCCTTAGCCTTCTTTCCCCTTGCCGTGCCTTGCCTTTTGTTACACTTGCCTTGCCTTGCTTTGCCTTGCCTTCCTTTCCTTCCGTTACTCTTTCCTTCCCTAGCCGTGCACTGCCTAGCCTTGCGTTGTCGTGCATTAGCTTTGCCTCCCCAAACCGTGCCTTGCCTTGCGTTACCATTTCCTTGCCTTGCCCTGCATTGCCTAGCCCTGTGTTGTCGTGCCTTAGTCTTGTTTGCCCTTACCGTGCCGTTCCTTCCGTTACCCTTGCCTTTCCCTGCTTTCCCTAGCCTCCCTTGCCTTCCGTTCCTCTTTGCTTGCCTTCCGTGCATTGCATAGCCTTGCGTTGTCGTGCCTTAGCCTTGCCTCGCCTGACCGTGCCTTGCCTTGCGTTACCCTTTCCTTGCCTTGCCGTGAATTGCCTAGCCGTGCGTTGTCGTGCATCAGCCTTGCCTTGCCTCACCGTGCCTTGCCTTGCGTTACCCTTACCTTGCCTTGCTTTCCCTTCCTTTCATTGCCTTCCGTTACTCTTTGCTTTCCTTCCGTGCATTGCCTAGCCTTGCGTTGTCGTGCCTTAGCCTTGCCTCGCCTGACAGTGCCTTGCCTTGCGTTACCCTTTCCTTGCCTTGCCGTGCATTGCCTAGCCGTGCGTTGCCGTGCCTCAGCCTTGTTTCCCCTTGCCGTGCCGTTCCTTCCGTTACCCTTGCCTTGCCTTGCTTTCCCTTGCCTTCCTTGCCTTCCGTTACTCTTTGCTTACCTTCCGTGCATTGCCTAGCCTTGCGTTGTCGTGCCTTAGCCTTGCCTCGCGTAACGGTGCCTTCCCTTGCGTTACCCTTTCCTTTCTTTGCCGTGCATTGGATAGCCCTGCGTTGTCGTGCCTTAGCCTTGTTTCCCCTTACCGTGCCGTTCCTTCCGTTACCCTTGCCTTCCCCTGCTTTCCCTTGCCTTCCTTGCCTTCCGTTACTCTTTGCTTGCCTTCCGTTTATTGCCTAGCCTTGCGTTGTCGTGCCTCAGCCTTGCCGCGCCTTACCGTGCCTTGCCTTGCGTTACCCTTTCCTTGCCTTGCCGTGCATTGCCTAGCCTTGCGTTGTCGTGCCTTAGCCTTGCCTCGCCTGACCGTGCCTTGCCTTGCGTTACCCTTTCCTTGCCTTGCCGTGCATTGCCTAGCCGTGCGTTGTCGTGCATCAGCCTTGCCTTGCCTCACCGTGCCTTGCCTTGCGTTACCCTTTCCTTGCCTTGCCGTTCATTGCCTAGCCCTGTGTTGTCGTGCCTTAGCCTTGTTTCCCCTTACCGTGCCGTTCCTTTCGTTACCCTTGCCTTCCCCTGCTTTCCCTTGCCTTCCTTGCCTTCCGTTACTCTTTGCTTGCCTTCCGTGCATTGCCTAGCCTTGCGTTGTCGTGCCTTAGCCTTGCCTCGCCTGACCGTGCCTTGCCTTGAGTTACCCTTTCCTTGCCTTGCCGTGCATTGCCTAGCCGTGCGTTGTCGTGCATTTGCCTTGTCTTGCCTCACCGTGCTTTGCCTTGCGTTACCCTTTCCTTGCCTTGCCGGGCATTGCCTAGCCCTGCATTGTCGTGCCTTAGCTTTGTTTCCCCTTACCGTGCCGTTCCTTTCGTTGCCCTTGCCTTCCCTTGCTTTCCCTTGCCTTCCTTGCCTTCCGTTACTCTTTGCTTGCCTTCCGTTCATTGCCTAGCCTTGCGTTGTCGTGCCTTAGCCTTGAGTAGCCTGACCGTGCCTTGCCTTGCGTTACCCTTTCCTTTCCTTGCCGTGCATTGCCTAGCCGTGCGTTGTCGTGCATTAGCCTTGCCTTGCCTCACCGTTCCTTGCCTTGCGTTACCCTTTCCTTGCCTGGCCGTGCATTGCCTAGCCGTGCGTTGTCGTGCATTAGCCTTGTCTTGCCTTACCGTGCCTTGCCTTGCCTTACCCTTTCCTTGCCTGGCCGTGCATTGCGTAGCCGTGCGTTGCCGTTCCTTAGCCTTGTTTCCCCTTGCCGTGCCTTGCCTTTTGTTACACTTGCCTTGCCTTGCTTTGCCTTGCCTTCCTTTCCTTCCGTTACTCTTTCCTTGCCTAGCCGTGCACTGCCTAGCCTTGCGTTGTCGTGCATTAGCTTTGCCTCCCCAAACCGTGCCTTGCCTTGCGTTACCATTCCCTTGCCTTGCCCTGCATTGCCTAGCCCTGTGTTGTCGTGCCTTAGTCTTGTTTGCCCTTACCGTGCCGTTCCTTCCGTTACCCTTGCCTTTCCCTGCTTTCCCTAGCCTTCCTTGCCTTCCGTTCCTCTTTGCTTGCCTTCCGTGCATTGCCTAGCCTTGCGTTGTCGTGCCTTAGCCTTGCCTCGCCTGACCGTGCCTTGCCTTGCGTTACCCTTTCCTTGCCTTGCCGTGAATTGCCTAGCCGTGCGTTGTCGTGCATCAGCCTTGCCTTGCCTCACCGTGCCTTGCCTTGCGTTACCCTTACCTTGCCTTGCTTTCCCTTCCTTTCATTGCCTTCCGTTACTCTTTGCTTTCCTTCCGTGCATTGCCTAGCCTTGCGTTGTCGTGCCCTAGCCTTGCCTCGCGTAACGGTGCCTTGCCTTGCGTTACTCTTTACTTTCCTTGCCGTGCATTGGCTAGCCCTGCGTTGTCGTGCCTTAGCCTTGTTTCCCGTTACCGTGCCATTCCTTCCGTTACCCTTGCCTTCCCCTGCTTTCCCTTGCCTTCCTTGCCTTCCGTTACTCTTTGCTTGCCTTCCGTTTATTGCCTAGCCTTGCGTTGTCGTGCCTTAGCCTTGCCTCGCCTGACCGTGCTTTGCCTTGCGTTACCCTTTCCTTGCCTTGCCGTGCATTGCCTAGCCGTGCGTTGTCGTGCATCAGCCTTGCCTTGCCTCACCGTGCCTTGCCTTGCGTTACCCTTTCCTTGCCTTGCCGTGCATTGCCTAGCCGTGCGTTGCCGTGCCTTAGCCTTGTTTCCCCTTGCCGTGCCGTTCCTTCTGTTACCCTTGCCTTGCCTTGCTTTCCCTTGCCTTCCTTGCCTTCCGTTACTCTTTGCGTGCCTTCCGTGCATTGCCTAGCCTTGCGTTGTCGTGCATTCGCCTTCCTCCCCGAACCGTGCCTTGATTTGCGTTACCCTTTCCTTGACTTGCCCTGCATTGCCTAGCCCTGTGTTTTCGTGCCTTAGCCTTGTTTCCCCTTACCGTGCCGTTCCTTTCGTTACCCTTGCCTTCCCCTGCTTTCCCTTGCCTTCCGTGCCTTCCGTTACTCTTTGCTTGCCTTCCGTGCATTGCCTAGCCTTGCGTTGTCGTGCCTTAGCCTTGCCTCGCCTGACCGTGCCTTGCCTTGAGTTACCCTTTCCTTGCCTTGCCGTGCATTGCCTAGCCGTGCGTTGTCGTGCATCAGGCTTGCCTTGCCTCACCGTGCCTTGCCTTGCGTTACCCTTTCCTTGCCTTGCCGTGCATTGCCTAGCCTTGCGTTGTCTTGTCTTAGCCTTGCCTCGCCTGACCGTGCCTTGCCTTGCGTTACCCTTTCCTTGCCTTGCCGTGCATTGCCTAGCCGTGCGTTGTCGTGCATCAGGCTTGCCTTGCCTCACCGTGCCTTGCCTTGCGTTACCCTTTCCTTGCCTTGCCGTGCATTGCCTAGCCGTGCGTTGCCGTGCCTTAGCCTTGTTTCCCCTTGCCGTGCCGTTCCTTCTGTTACCCTTGCCTTGCCTTGCTTTCCCTTGCCTTCCTTGCCTTCCGTTACTCTTTGCTTGCCTTCCGTGCATTGCCTAGCCTTGCGTTGTCGTGCATTCGCCTTCCTCCCAAAACCGTGCCTTGCCTTGCGTTACCATTTCCTTGCCTTGCCCTGCATTGCCTAGCCCTGTGTTGTCGTGCCTTAGTCTTGTTTGCCCTTACCGTGCCGTTCCTTCCGTTACCCTTGCCTTTCCCTGCTTTCCCTAGCCTTCCTTGCCTTCCGTTCCTCCTTGCTTGCCTTCCGTGCATTGCCTAGCCTTGCGTTGTCGTGCCTTAGCCTTGCCTCGCCTGACCGTGCCTTGCCTTGCGTTACCCTTTCCTTGCCTTGCCGTGAATTGCCTAGCCGTGCGTTGTCGTGCATCAGCCTTGCCTTGCCTCACCGTGCCTTGCCTTGCGTTACCCTTACCTTGCCTTGCCGTGCATTGCCTAGCCGTGCGTTGTCGTGCATTTGCCTTGTCTTGCACTACCGTGCCTTGCCTTGCGTTACCCTTTCCTTGCCTGGCCGTGCATTGCGTAGCCGTGCGTTGCCGTTCCTTAGCCTTGTTTCCCCTTGCCGTGCCTTGCCTTTTGTTACACTTGCCTTGCCTTGCTTTGCCTTGCCTTCCTTTCCTTCCGTTACTCTTTCCTTGCCTAGCCGTGCACTGCCTAGCCTTGCGTTGTCGTGCATTAGCTTTGCCTCCCCAAACCGTGCCTTGCCTTGCGTTACCATTTCCTTGCCTTGCCCTGCATTGCCTAGCCCTGTGTTGTCGTGCCTTAGTCTTGTTTGCCCTTACCGTGCCGTTCCTTCCGTTACCCTTGCCTTTCCCTGCTTTCCCTAGCCTTCCTTGCCTTCCGTTCCTCTTTGCTTGCCTCCCGTGCATTGCCTAGCCTTGCGTTGTCGTGCCTTAGCCTTGCCTCGCCTGACCGTGCCTTGCCTTGCGTTACCCTTTCCTTGCCTTGCCGTGAATTGCCTAGCCGTGCGTTGTCGTGCATCAGCCTTGCCTTGCCTCACCGTGCCTTGCCTTGCGTTACCCTTACCTTGCCTTGCTTTCCCTTCCTTTCATTGCCTTCCGTTACTCTTTGCTTTCCTTCCGTGCATTGCCTAGCCTTGCGTTGTCGTGCCTTAGCCTTGCCTCGCCTGACAGTGCCTTGCCTTGCGTTACCCTTTCCTTGCCTTGCCGTGCATTGCCTAGCCGTGCGTTGCCGTGCCTTAGCCTTGTTTCCCCTTGCCGTGCCGTTCCTTCCGTTACCCTTGCCTTGCCTTGCTTTCCCTTGCCTTCCTTGCCTTCCGTTACTCTTTGCTTGCCTTCCGTGCATTGCCTAGCCTTGCGTTGTCGTGCCTTAGCCTTGCCGCGCCTTACAGTGCCTTGCCTTGCGTTACCCTTTCCTTGCCTTGCCGTGCATTGCCTAGCCTTGCGTTGTCGTGCCTTAGCCTTGCCTCGCCTGATCGTGCCTTGCCTTGCGTTACCCTTTCCTTGCCTTGCCGTGCATTGCCTAGCCGTGCGTTGTCGTGCATCAGCCTTGCTTTGCCTCACCGTGCCTTGCCTTGCGTTACCCTTTCCTTGCGTTGCCGTGCATTGCCTAGCCGTGCGTTGCCGTGCCTTAGCCTTGTTTCCCCTTGCCGTGCCGTTCCTTCTGTTACCCTTGCCTTGCCTTGCTTTCCCTTGCCTTCCTTGCCTTCCGTTACTCTTTGCTTGCCTTCCGTGCATTGCCTAGCCTTGCGTTGTCGTGCATTCGCCTTCCTCCCCGAACCGTGCCTTGCCTTGCGTTACCCTTTCCTTGCCTTGCCCTGCATTGCCTAGCCGTGCGTTGTCGTGCATTTGCCTTGTCTTGCCTCACCGTGCTTTGCCTTGCGTTACCCTTTCCTTTCCTTGCCGTGAATTGCCTAGCCCTGCATTGTCGTGCCTTAGCTTTGTTTCCCCTTACCGTGCCGTTCCTTTCGTTGCCCTTGCCTTCCCTTGCTTTCCCTTGCCTTCCTTGCCTTCCGTTACTCTTTGCTTGCCTTCCGTTCATTGCCTAGCCTTGCGTTGTCGTGCCTTAGCCTTGCCTCGCCTGACCGTGCCTTGCCTTGCGTTACCCTTTCCTTGCCTTGCCGTGCATTGCCTAGCCGTGCGTTGTCGTGCATTTGCCTTGCCTTGCCTCACCGTGCCTTGCCTTGCGTTACCCTTTCCTTGCCTGGCCGTGCATTGCCTAGCCGTGCGTTGTCGTGCATTAGCCTTGTCTTGCCTTACCGTGCCTTGCCTTGCGTTACCCTTTCCTTGCCTGGCCGGGCATTGCCTAGTCGTGCGTTGCCGTGCCTTAGCCTTGTTTCCCCTTGCCGTGCCGTTCCTTCCGTTACCCTTGCCTTGCCTTGCTTTCCCTTGCCTTCCTTGCCTTCCGTTACTCTTTGCTTGCCTTCCGTGCATTGCCTAGCCTTTCGTTGTCGTGCCTTAGCCTTGCCTCGCGTAACGGTGCCTTGCCTTGCGTTACCCTTTCCTTTCCTTGCCGTGCATTGGCTAGCCCTGCGTTGTCGTGCCTTAGCCTTGCTTCCCCTTACCGTGCCGTTCCTTCCGTTACCCTTGCCTTCCCGTGCTTTCCCTTGCCTTCCTTGCCTTCCGTTACTCTTTGCTTGCCTTCCGTTTATTGCCTAGCCTTGCGTTGTCGTGCCTTAGCCTTGCCGCGCCTTACCGTGCCTTGCCTTGCGTTACCCTTTCTTGCCTTGCCGTACATTGCCTAGCCTTGCGTTGTCGTGCCTTAGCCTTGCCTCGCCTGACCGTGCCTTGCCTTGCGTTACCCTTTCCTTGCCTTGCCGTGCATTGCCTAGCCGTGCGTTGTCGTGCATCAGCCTTGCCTTGCCTCACCGTGCCTTGCCTTGCGTTACCCTTTCCTTGCCTTGCCGTGCATTGCCTAGCCCTGCGTTGTCGTGCCTTAGCCTTGTTTCCCCTTACCGTGCCGTTCCTTTCGTTACCCTTGCCTTCCCCTGCTTTCCCTTGTCTTCCTTGCCTTCCGTTACTCTTTGCTTGCCTTCCGTGCATTGCCTAGCCTTGCGTTGTCGTGCCTTAGCCTTGCCTCGCCTGACCGTGCCTTGCCTTGAGTTACCCTTTCCTTGCCTTGCCGTGCATTGCCTAGCCGTGCGTTGTTGTGCATTTGCCTTGTCTTCCCTCACCGTGCTTTGCCTTGCGTTACCCTTTCCTTGCCTTGCCGTGCATTGCCTAGCCCTGCATTGTCGTGCCTTAGCTTTGTTTCCCCTTACCGTGCCGTTCCTTTCGTTGCCCTTGCCTTCCCTTGCTTTCCCTTGCCTTCCTTGCCTTCCGTTACTCTTTGCTTGCCTTCCGTGCATTGCCTAGCCTTGCGTTGTCGTGCCTTAGCCTTGCCTCGCCTGACCGTGCCTTGCCTTGCGTTACCCTTTCCTTGCCTTGCCGTGCATTGCCTAGCCGTGCGTTGTCGTGCATTTGCCTTGCCTTGCCTCACCGTTCCTTGCCTTGCGTTACCCTTTCCTTGCCTTGCCGTGCATTGCCTAGCCGTGCGTTGTCGTGCATTAGCCTTGTCTTGCCTTACCGTGCCTTGCCTTGCGTTACCCTTTCCTTGCCTGGCCGTGCATTGCGTAGCCGTGCGTAGCCGTTCCTTAGCCTTGTTTCCCCTTGCCGTGCCTTGCCTTTTGTTACACTTGCCTTGCCTTGCTTTGCCTTGCCTTCCTTTCCTTCCGTTACTCTTTCCTTGCCTAGCCGTGCACTGCCTAGCCTTGCGTTGTCGTGCATTAGCTTTGCCTCCCCAAACCGTGCCTTGCCTTGCGTTACCATTTCCTTGCCTTGCCCTGCATTGCCTAGCCCTGTGTTGTCGTGCCTTAGTCTTGTTTGCCCTTACCGTGCTGTTCCTTCCGTTACCCTTGCCTTTCCCTGCTTTCCCTAGCCTTCCTTGCCTTCCGTTCCTCTTGGCTTGCCTTCCGTGCATTGCCGAGCCTTGCGCTGTCGTGCCTTAGCCTTGCCTCGCCTGACCGTGCCTTGCCTTGCGTTACCCTTTCCTTGCCTTGCCGTGAATTGCCTAGCCGTGCGTTGTCGTGCATCAGCCTTGCCTTGCCTCACCGTGCCTTGCCTTGCGTTACCCTTACCTTGCCTTGCTTTCCCTTCCTTTCATTGCCTTCCGTTACTCTTTGCTTTCCTTCCGTGCATTGCCTAGCCTTGCGTTGTCGTGCCTTAGCCTTGCCTCGCCTGACCGTGCTTTGCCTTGCGTTACCCTTTCCTTCCCTTGCCGTGCATTGCCTAGCCGTGCGTTGTCGTGCATCAGCCTTGCCTTGCCTCACCGTGCCTTGCCTTGCGTTACCCTTTCCTTGCCTTGCCGTGCATTGCCTAGCCGTGCGTTGCCGTGCCTTAGCCTTGTTTCCCCTTGCCGTGCCGTTCCTTCCGTTACCCTTGCCTTGCCTTGCTTTCCCTTGCCTTCCTTGCCTTCCGTTACTCTTTGCTTGCCTTCCGTGCATTGCCTAGCCTTGCGTTGTCGTGCATTCGCCTCCCTCCCCGAACCGTGCCTTGATTTGCGTTACCCTTTCCTTGTCTTGTCCTGCATTGCCTAGCCCTGTGTTGTCGTGCCTTAGCCTTGTTTCCCCTTACCGTGCCGTTCCTTTCGTTACCCTTGCCTTCCCCTGTTTCCCTTGCCTTCCTTGCCTTCCGTTACTCTTTGCTTGCCTTCCGTGCATTGCCTAGCCTTGCGTTGTCGTGCCTTAGTCTTGCCTCGCCTGACCGTGCCTTGCCTTGAGTTACCCTTTCCTTGCCTTGCCGTGCATTCCCTAGCCGTGCGTTGTCGTGCATTTGCCTTGTCTTGCCTCACCGTGCTTTGCCTTGCGTTACCCTTTCCTTGCCTTGCCGTGCATTGCCTAGCCCTGCATTGTCGTGCCTTAGCTTTGTTTCCCCTTACCGTGCCGTTCCTTTCGTTGCCCTTGTCTTCCCTTGCTTTCCCTTGCCTTCCTTGCCTTCCGTTACTCTTTGCTTCCCTTCCGTTCATTGCCTAGCCTTGCGTTGTCGTGCCTTAGCCTTGCCTCGCCTGACCGTGCCTTGCCTTGCGTTACCCTTTCCTTGCCTTGCCGTGCATTGCCTAGCCGTGCGTTGTCGTGCATTTGCCTTGCCTTGCCTTACCGTACCTTGCCTTGCGTTACCCTTTCCTTGCCTGGCCGTGCATTGCCTAGCCGTGCGTTGTCGTGCATTAGCCTTGTCTTGCCTTACCGTGCCTTGGCTTGCGTTACCCTTTCCTTGCCTGGCCGTGCATTGCGTAGCCGTGCGTTGCCGTTCCTTAGCCTTCTTTCCCCTTGCCGTGCCTTGCCTTTTGTTACACTTGCCTTGCCTTGCTTTGCCTTGCCTTCCTTTCCTTCCGTTACTCTTTCCATCCCTAGCCGTGCACTGCCTAGCCTTGCGTTGTCGTGCATTAGCTTTGCCTCCCCAAACCGTGCCTTGCCTTGCGTTACCATTTCCTTGCCTTGCCCTGCATTGCCTAGCCCTGTGTTGTCGTGCCTTAGTCTTGTTTGCCCTTACCGTGCCGTTCCTTCCGTTACCCTTGCCTTTCCCTGCTTTCCCTAGCCTCCCTTGCCTTCCGTTCCTCTTTGCTTGCCTTCCGTGCATTGCATAGCCTTGCGTTTTCGTGCCTTAGCCTTGCCTCGCCTGACCGTGCCTTGCCTTGCGTTACCCTTTCCTTGCCTTGCCGTGAATTGCCTAGCCGTGCGTTGTCGTGCATCAGCCTTGCCTTGCCTCACCGTCCCTTGCCTTGCGTTACCCTTACCTTGCCTTGCTTTCCCTTCCTTTCATTGCCTTCCGTTACTCTTTGCTTTCCTTCCGTGCATTGCCTAGCCTTGCGTTGTCGTGCCTTAGCCTTGCCTCGCCTGACAGTGCCTTGCCTTTCGTTACCCTTTCCTTGCCTTGCCGTGCATTGCCTAGCCGTGCGTTGCCGTGCCTCAGCCTTGTTTCCCCTTGCCGTGCCGTTCCTTCCGTTACCCTTGCCTTGCCTTGCTTTCCCTTGCCTTCCTTGCCTTCCGTTACTCTTTGCTTACCTTCCGTGCATTGCCTAGCCTTGCGTTGTCGTGCCTTAGCCTTGCCTCGCGTAACGGTGCCTTGCCTTGCGTTACCCTTTCCTTTCTTTGCCGTGCATTGGCTAGCCCTGCGTTGTCGTGCCTTAGCCTTGTTTCCCCTTACCGTGCCGTTCCTTCCGTTACCCTTGCCTTCCCCTGCTTTCCCTTGCCTTCCTTGCCTTCCGTTACTCTTTGCTTGCCTTCCGTTTATTGCCTAGCCTTGCGTTGTCGTGCCTTAGCCTTGCCGCGCCTTACCGTGCCTTGCCTTGCGTTACCCTTTCCTTGCCTTGCCGTGCATTGCCTAGCCTTGCGTTGTCGTGCCTTAGCCTTGCCTCGCCTGACCGTGCCTTGCCTTGCGTTACCCTTTCCTTGCCTTGCCGTGCATTGCCTAGCCGTGCGTTGTCGTGCATCAGCCTTGCCTTGCCTCACCGTGCCTTGCCTTGCGTTACCCTTTCCTTGCCTTGCCGTGCATTGCCTAGCCCTGTGTTGTCGTGCCTTAGCCTTGTTTCCCCTTACCGTGCCGTTCCTTTCGTTACCCTTGCCTTCCCCTGCTTTCCCTTGCCTTCCTTGCCTTCCGTTACTCTTTGCTTGCCTTCCGTGCATTGCCTAGCCTTGCGTTGTCGTGCCTTAGCCTTGCCTCGCCTGACCGTGCCTTGCCTTGAGTTACCCTTTCCTTGCCTTGCCGTGCATTGCCTAGCCGTGCGTTGTCGTGCATTTGCCTTGTCTTGCCTCACCGTGCTTTGCCTTGCGTTACCCTTTCTTTGCCTTGCCGGGCATTGCCTAGCCCTGCATTGTCGTGCCTTAGCTTTGTTTCCCCTTACGGTGCCGTTCCTTTCGTTGCCCTTGCCTTCCCTTGCTTTCCCTTGCCTTCCTTGCCTTCCGTTACTCTTTGCTTGCCTTCCGTTCATTGCCTAGCCTTGCGTTGTCGTGCCTTAGCCTTGAGTAGCCTGACCGTGCCTTGCCTTGCGTTACCCTTTCCTTTCCTTGCCGTGCATTGCCTAGCCGTGCGTTGTCGTGCATTAGCCTTGCCTTGCCTCACCGTTCCTTGCCTTGCGTTACCCTTTCCTTGCCTGGCCGTGCATTGCCTAGCCGTGCGTTGTCGTGCATTAGCCTTGTCTTGCCTTACCGTGCCTTGCCTTGCCTTACCCTTTCCTTGCCTGGCCGTGCATTGCGTAGCCGTGCGTTGCCGTTCCTTGACCTTGTTTCCCCTTGCCGTGCCTTGCCTTTTGTTACACTTGCCTTGCCTTGCTTTGCCTTGCCTTCCTTTCCTTCCGTTACTCTTTCCTTGCCTAGCCGTGCACTGCCTAGCCTTGCGTTGTCGTGCATTCGCCTTCCTCCCCGAACCGTGCCTTGATTTGCGTTACCCTTTCCTTGACTTGCCCTGCATTGCCTAGCCCTGTGTTGTCGTGCCTTAGCCTTGTTTCCCCTTACCGTGCCGTTCCTTTCGTTACCCTTCCTTCCCCTGCTTTCCCTTGCCTTCCGTGCCTTCCGTTACTCTTTGCTTGCCTTCCGTGCATTGCCTACCCTTGCGTTGTCGTGCCTTAGCCTTGCCTCGCCTGACCGTGCCTTGCCTTGAGTTACCCTTTCCTTGCCTTGCCGTGCATTGCCTAGCCGTGCGTTGTCGTGCATCAGGCTTGCCTTGCCTCACCGTGCCTTGCCTTGCGTTACCCTTTCCTTGCCTTGCCGTGCATTGCCTAGCCGTGCGTTGCCGTGCCTTAGCCTTGTTTCCCCTTGCCGTGCCGTTCCTTCTGTTACCCTTGCCTTGCCTTGCTTTCCCTTGCCTTCCTTGCCTTCCGTTACTCTTTGCTTGCCTTCCGTGCATTGCCTAGCCTTGCGTTGTCGTGCATTCGCCTTCCTCCCAAAACCGTGCCTTGCCTTGCGTTACCATTTCCTTGCCTTGCCCTGCATTGCCTAGCCCTGTGTTGTCGTGCCTTAGTCTTGTTTGCCCTTACCGTGCCGTTCCTTCCGTTACCCTTGCCTTTCCCTGCTTTCCCTAGCCTTCCTTGCCTTCCGTTCCTCCTTGCTTGCCTTCCGTACATTGCCTAGCCTTGCGTTGTCGTGCCTTAGCCTTGCCTCGCCTGACCGTGCCTTGCCTTGCGTTACCCTTTCCTTGCCTTGCCGTGAATTGCCTAGCCGTGCGTTGTCGTGCATCAGCCTTGCCTTGCCTCACCGTGCCTTGCCTTGCGTTACCCTTACCTTGCCTTGCTTTCCCTTCCTTTCATTGCCTTCCGTTACTCTTTGCTTTCCTTCCGTGCATTGCCTAGCCTTGCGTTGTCGTGCCTTAGCCTTGCCTCGCCTGACAGTGCCTTGCCTTGCGTTACCCTTTCCTTGCCTTGCCGTGCATTGCCTAGCCGTGCGTTGCCGTGCCTTAGCCTTGTTTCCCCTTGCCGTGCCGTTCCTTCTGTTACCCTTGCCTTGCCTTGCTTTCCCTTGCCTTCCTTGCCTTCCGTTACTCTTTGCTTTCCTTCCGTGCATTGCCTAGCCTTGCATTGTCGTGCCTTAGACTTGCCTCGCCTGACCGTGCCTTGCCTTGCGGTACACTTTCCTTGCCTTGCCGTGCATTGCCTAGCCGTGCGTTGTCGTGCATTTGCCTTTTCTTGCGTCACCGTGCCTTGCCTTGCGTTACCCTTTCCTTGCCTTCCCGTGCATTGCCTAGCCCTGCATTGCCGTGCCTTAGCTTTGTTTCCCCTTACCGTGCCGTTCCTTTCGTTGCCCTTGCCTTCCCTTCCTTTCCCTTGCCTTCCTTGCCTTCCGTTACTCTTTGCTTGCCTTCCGTTCATTGCCTAGCCTTGAGTTGTCGTGCCTTAGCCTTCCCTCGCCTGACCGTGCCTTGCCTTGCGTTACCCTTTCCTTGCCTTGCCGTGCATTGCCTAGCCGTGCGTTGTCGTGCATCAGCCTTGCCTTGCCTCACCGTGCCTTGCCTTGCGTTACCCTTTCCTTGCCTTGCCGTGCATTGCCTAGCCGTGCGTTGCCGTGCCTTAGCCTTGTTTCCCCTTGCCGTGCCGTTCCTTCTGTTACCCTTGCCTTGCCTTGCTTTCCCTTGCCTTCCTTGCCTTCCGTTACTCTTTGCTTGCCTTCCGTGCATTGCCTAGCCTTGCGTTGTCGTGCATTCGCCTTGCCTCCCCAAACCGTGCCTTGCCTTGCGTTACCCTTTCCTTGCCTTGCCCTGCATTGCCTAGCCCTGTGTTGTCGTGCCTTAGCCTTGTTTCCCCTTACCGTGCCGTTCCTTTCGTTACCCTTGCCTTCCCCGGCTTTCCCTTGCCTTCCTTGCCTTCCGTTACTCTTTGCTTGCCTTCCGTGCATTGCCTAGCCTTGCGTTGTCGTGCCTTAGCCTTGGCTCGCCTGACCGTGCCTTGCCTTGAGTTACCCTTTCCTTGCCTTGCCGTGAATTGCCTAGCCGTGCGTTGTCGTGCATCAGCCTTGCCTTGCCTCACCGTGCCTTGCCTTGCGTTACCCTTTCCTTGCCTTGCCGTGCATTGCCTAGCCGTGCGTTTTCGTGCATTTGCCTTGCCTTGCCTCACCGTGCCTTGCGTTGCGTTACCCTTTCCTTGCCTGGCCGTGCATTGCGTAGCCGTGCGTTGCCGTTCCTTAGCCTTGTTTCCCCTTGCCGTGCCTTGCCTTTTGTTACACTTGCCTTGCCTTGCTTTGCCTTGCCTTCCTTTCCTTCAGTTACTCTTTCCTTGCCTAGCCGTGCACTGCCTAGCCTTGCGTTGTCGTGCATTAGCTTTGCCTCCCCAAACCGTGCCTTGCCTTGCGTTACCATTTCCTTGCCTTGCCCTGCATTGCCTAGCCTTGTGTTGTCGTGCCTTAGTCTTGTTTGCCCTTACCATTGCCTGCCTTGTGTTGTTGCCCTTGCCCACCATTGCCTGCCTTGTGTTGTTGCCCTTCCCTTGCCTTCCCCTGCTTTCCCTAGCCTTCCTTGCCTTCCGTTCTTCTTTGCTTGCCTTCCGTGCATTGCCTAGCCTTGCGTTGTCGTGCCTTAGCCTTGCCTCGCCTGACCGTGCCTTGCCTTGCGTTACCCTTTCCTTGCCTTGCCTTGAATTGCCTAGCCGTGCGTTGTCGTGCCTTAGCCTTGCCTCGCCTGACACTGCCTTGCCTTGCGTTACCCTTTCCTTGCCTTGCCGTGCATTGCCTAGCCGTGCGTTGCCGTGCCTTAGCCTTGTTTCCCCTTGCCGTGCCGTTCCTTCCGTTACCCTTGCCTTGCCTTGCTTTCCCTTGCCTTCCTTGCCTTCCGTTACTCTTTGCTTGCCTTCCGTGCATTGCCTAGCCTTGCGTTGTCGTGCCTTAGCCTTGCCTCGCCTAACGGTGCCTTGCCTTGCGTTACCCTTTCCTTTCCTTGCCGTGCATTGGCTAGCCCTGCGTTGTCGTGCCTTACCCTTGTTTCCCCTTACCGTGCCGTTCCTTCTGTTACCCTTGCCTTCCCCTGCTTTCCCTTGCCTTCCTTGCCTTCCGTTACTCTTTGCTTGCCTTCCGTTTATTGCCTAGCCTTGCGTTTTCGTGCCTTAGCCTTGCCGCGCCTGACCGTGCCTTGCCTTGCGTTACCCTTTCCTTGCCTTGCCGTGCATTGCCTAGCCTTGCGTTGTCGTGCCTTAGCCTTGCCTCGCCTGACCGTGCCTTGCCTTGCGTTACCCTTTCCTTGCCTTTCCCTGCATTGCCTAGCCCTGTGTTGTCGTGCCTTAGCCTTGTTTCCCCTTACCGTGCCGTTCCTTCCGTTAACCGTGCCTTCCCCTGCTTTCCCTTGCCTTCCTTGCCTTCCGTTACTCTTTTCTTGCCTTCCGTGCATTGCCTAGCCTTGCGTTGTCGTGCCTTAGCCTTGCCTCGCGTGACCGTGCCTTGCCTTGCGTTACCCTTTCCTTGCCTTGCCGTGCATTGCCTAGCCGTGCGTTGTCGTGCATCAGCCTTGCCTTGCCTCACCGTGCCTTGCCTTTCGTTACCCTTTCCTTGCCTTGCCGTGAATTGCCTAGCCGTGCGTTGTCGTGCATCAGCCTTGCCTTGCCTCACCGTGCCTTGCCTTGCGTTACCCTTACCTTGCCTTGCTTTCCCTTCCTTTCATTGCCTTCCGTTACTCTTTGCTTTCCTTCCGTGCATTGCCTAGCCCTGCATTGTCGTGCCTTAGCTTTGTTTCCCCTTACGTTGCCGTTCCTTTCGTTGCCCTTGCCTTCCCTTGCTTTCCCTTGCCTTCCTTGCCTTCCGTTACTCTTTGCTTGCCTTCCGTTCATTGCCTAGCCTTGCGTTGTCGTGCCTTAGCCTTGCCTCGCCTGACCGTGCCTTGCCTTGCGTTACCCTTTCCTTGCCTTGCCGTGCATTGCCTAGCCGTCCGTTGTCGTGCATTTGCCTTGCCTTGCCTCACCGTGCCTTGCCTTGCGTTACCCTTTCCTTGTCTGGCCGTGCATTGCCTAGCCGTGCGTTGTCGTGCATTAGCCTTGTCTTGCCTTACCGTGCATTGCCTTGCGTTACCCTTTCCTTGACTGGCCGTGCATTGCGTAGCCGTGCGTTGCCGTTTCTTAGCCTTGTTTCCCCTTGCCGTGCCTTGCCTTTTGTTACACTTGCCTTGCCTTGCTTTGCCTTGCCTTCCTTTCCTTCCGTTACTCTTTCCTTGCCTAGCCGTGCACTGCCTAGCCTTGCGTTGTCGTGCATTAGCTTTGCCTCCCCAAACCGTGCCTTGCCTTGCGTTACCATTTCCTTTCCTTGCCCTGCATTGCCTAGCCCTGTGTTGTCGTGCCTTAGTCTTGTTTGCCCTTACCGTGCCGTTCCTTCCGTTACCCTTGCCTTTCCCTGCTTTCCCTAGCCTTCCTTGCCTTCCGTTCCTCTTTGCTTGCTTTCCGTTTATTGCCTAGCCTTGCGTTGTCGTGCCTTAGCCTTGCCGCGCCTTACCGTGCCTTGCCTTGCGTTACCCTTTCCTTGCCTTGCCGTGCATTGCCTAGCCTTGCGTTGTCGTGCCTTAGCCTTGCCTCGCCTGACCGTGCCTTGCCTTGCGTTACCCTTTCCTTGCCTTGCCGTGCATTGCCTAGCCATGCGTTGTCGTGCATCAGCCTTGCCTTGCCTCACCGTGCCTTGCCTTGCGTTACCCTTTCCTTGCCTTGCCGTGCATTGCCTAGCCGTGCGTTGCCGTGCCTTAGCCTTGTTTCCCCTTGCCGTGCCGTTCCTTCTGTTACCCTTGCCTTGCCTTGCTTTCCCTTGCCTTCCTTGCCTTCCGTTACTCTTTGCTTGCCTTCCGTGCATTGCCTAGCCTTGCGTTTTCGTGCATTCGCCTCCCTCCCCGAACCGTGCCTTGATTTGCGTTACCCTTTCCTGGTCTTGTCCTGCATTGCCTAGCCCTGTGTTGTCGTGCCTTAGCCTTGTTTCCCCTTACCGTGCCGTTCCTTTCGTTACCCTTGCCTTCCCCTGTTTCCCTTGCCTTCCTTGCCTTCCGTTACTCTTTGCTTGCCTTCCGTGCATTGCCTAGCCTTGCGTTGTCGTGCCTTAGTCTTGCCTCGCCTGACCGTGCC
This sequence comes from Macrotis lagotis, assembly GCF_037893015.1. Taxonomy (NCBI): domain Eukaryota; kingdom Metazoa; phylum Chordata; class Mammalia; order Peramelemorphia; family Peramelidae; genus Macrotis; species Macrotis lagotis. Next base: position 229,282 of record NW_027422213.1, read on the forward strand.
TTGCCTTGAGTTACCCTTTCCTTGCCTTGCCGTGCATTCCCTAGCCGTGAGTTGTCGTGCATTTGCCTTGTCTTGCCTCACCGTGCTTTGCCTTGCGTTACCCTTTCCTTGCCTTGCCGTGCATTGCCTAGCCCTGCATTGTCGTGCCTTAGCTTTGTTTCCCCTTACCGTGCCGTTCCTTTCGTTGCCCTTGCCTTCCCTTGCTTTCCCTTGCCTTCCTTGCCTTCCGTTACTCTTTGCTTGCCTTCCGTTCATTGCCTAGCCTTGCGTTGTCGTGCCTTAGCCTTGCCTCGCCTGACCGTGCCTTGCCTTGCGTTACCCTTTCCTTGCCTTGCCGTGCATTGCCTAGCCGTGCGTTGTCGTGCATTTGCCTTGCCTTGCCTTACCGTGCCTTGCCTTGCCTTGCGTTACCCTTTCCTTGCCTGGCCGTGCATTGCCTAGCCGTGCGTTGCCGTTCCTTAGCCTTCTTTCCCCTTGCCGTGCCTTGCCTTTTGTTACACTTGCCTTGCCTTGCTTTGCCTTGCCTTCCTTTCCTTCCGTTACTCTTTCCTTCTCTAGCCGTGCACTGCCTAGCCTTGCGTTGTCGTGCATTAGCTTTGCCTCCCCAAACCGTGCCTTGCCTTGCGTTACCATTTCCTTGCCTTGCCCTGCATTGCCTAGCCCTGTGTTGTCGTGCCTTAGTCTTGTTTGCCCTTACCGTGCCGTTCCTTCCGTTACCCTTGCCTTTCCCTGCTTTCCCTAGCCTCCCTTGCCTTCCGTTCCTCTTTGCTTGCCTTCCGTGCATTGCATAGCCTTGCGTTGTCGTGCCTTAGCCTTGCCTCGCGTGACCGTGCCTTGCCTTGCGTTACCCTTTCCTTGCCTTGCCGTGAATTGCCTAGCCGTGCGTTGTCGTGCATCAGCCTTGCCTTGCCTCACCGTGCCTTGCCTTGCGTTACCCTTACCTTGCCTGGCTTTCCCTTCCTTTCATTGCCTTCCGTTACTCTTTGCTTTCCTTCCGTGCATTGCCTAGCCTTGCGTTGTCGTGCCTTAGCCTTGCCTCGCCTGACAGTGCCTTGCCTTGCGTTACCCTTTCCTTGCCTTGCCGTGCATTGCCTAGCCGTGCGTTGCCGTGCCTTAGCCTTGTTTCCCCTTGCCGTGCCGTTCCTTCCGTTACCCTTGCCTTCCCCGGCTTTCCCTTGCCTTCCTTGCCTTCCGTTACTCTTTGCTTGCCTTCCGTGCATTGCCTAGCCTTGCGTTGTCATGCCTTAGCCTTGGCTCGCCTGACCGTGCCTTGCCTTGAGTTACCCTTTCCTTGCCTTGCCGTGAATTGCCTAGCCGTGCGTTGTCGTGCATCAGCCTTGCCTTGCCTCACCGTGCCTTGCCTTGCGTTACCCTTTCCTTGCCTTGCCGTGCATTGCCTAGCCGTGCGTTTTCGTGAATTTGCCTTGCCTTGCCTCACCGTGCCTTGCGTTGCGTTACCCTTTCCTTGCCTGGCCGTGCATTGCTTAGCCGTGCGTTGCCGTTCCTTAGCCTTGTTTCCCCTTGCCGTGCCTTGCCTTTTGTTACACTTGCCTTGCCTTGCTTTGCCTTGCCTTCCTTTCCTTCCGTTACTCTTTCCTTGCCTAGCCGTGTACTGCCTAGCCTTGCGTTGTCGTGCATTAGCTTTGCCTCCCCAAACCGTGCCTTGCCTTGCGTTACCATTTCCTTGCCTTGCCCTGCATTGCCTAGCCTTGTGTTGTCGTGCCTTAGTCTTGTTTGCCCTTACCGTGCCGTTCCTTCAGGTTCCCTTGCCTTCCCCTGCTTTCCCTAGCCTTCCTTGCCTTCCGTTCTTCTTTGCTTGCCTTCCGTGCATTGCCTAGCCTTGCGTTGTCGTGCCTTAGCCTTGCCTCGCCTGACCGTGCCTTGCCTTGCGTTACCCTTTCCTTGCCTTGCCTTGCATTGCCTAGCCTTGCGTTGTCGTGCCTTAGCCTTGCCTCGCCTGACCGTGCCTTGCCTTGCGTTACCCTTTCCTTGCCTTCCCCTGCTTTCCCTTGACTTCCTTGCCTTCCGTTACTCTTTCCTTGCCTAGCCGTGCACTGCCTAGCCTTGCGTTGTCGTGCATTAGCCTTGCCTTGTCTCACCGTGCCTTGCCTTGCGTTACCCTTGCCTTGGCTTGCTTTCCCTTCCTTTCCTTGCCTTGTAACTCTTTACTTTCCTTCCGTGCATTGCCTAGCCTTGCGTTGTCGTGCCTTAGCCTTGCCTGACAGTGCCTTGCCTTGCGTTACCCTTTCCTTGCCTTGCCATGCATTGCCTAGCCGTGCGTTGCCGTGCCTTAGCCTTGCTTCCCCTTGCCGTGCCGTTCCTTCCGTTACCCTTGCCTTGCCTTGCTTTCCCTTGCCTTCCTTGCCTTCCGTTACTCTTTTCTTGCCTTCCGTGCATTGCCTAGCCTTGCGTTGTCGTGCCTTAGCCTTGCCTCGACTGACCGTGCCTTGCCTTGCGTTACCCTTTCCTTGCCTTTCCCTGCATTGCCTAGCCCTGTGTTGTCGTGCCTTAGCCTTGTTTCCCCTTACCGTGCCGTTCCTTCCGTTACCCTTGCCTTCCCCTGCTTTCCCTTGCCTTCCTTGCCTTCCGTTACTCTTTGCTTGCCTTCCGTTTATTGCCTAGCCTTGCGTTGTCGTGCCTTAGCCTTGCCTCGCCTGACCGTGCCTTGCCTTGCGTTACCCTTTCCTTGCCTTGCCGTGCATTGCCTAGCCGTGCGTTGTCGTGCATCAGCCTTGCCTTGCCTCACCGTGCCTTGCCTTGCGTTACCCTTTCCTTGCCTTGCCGTGCATTGCCTAGCCGTGCGTTGCCGTGCCTTAGCCTTGTTTCCCCTTGCCGTGCCTTGCCTTTTGTTACACTTGCCTTGCCTTGCTTTGCCTTGCCTTCCTTTCCTTCCGTTACTCTTTCCTTGCCTAGCCGTGCACTGCCTAGCCTTGCGTTGTCGTGCATTAGCTTTGCCTCCCCAAACCGTGCCTTGCCTTCCGTTACCATTTGCTTGCCTTGCCCTGCATTGCCTAGCCCTGTGTTGTCGTGCCTTAGCCTTGTTTCCCCTTACCGTGCCGTTCCTTCCGTTACCCTTGCCTTCCCCTGCTTTCCCTTGCCTTCCTTGCCTTCCGTTACTCTTTGCTTGCCTTCCGTGCATTGCCTAGCCTTGCGTTGTCGTGCCTTAGCCTTGCCTCGCCTGACCGTGCCTTGCCTTGCGTTACCCTTTCCTTGCCTTGCCGTGCATTGCCTAGCCGTGCGTTGTCGTGCATCAGCCTTGCCTTGCCTCACCGTGCCTTGCCTTGCGTTACCCTTTCCTTGCCTTGCCGTGCATTGCCTAGCCGTGCGTTGCCGTGCCTTAGCCTTGTTTCCCCTTGCCGTGCCTTGCCTTTTGTTACACTTGCCTTGCCTTGCTTTGCCTTGCCTTCCTTTCCTTCCGTTACTCTTTCCTTGCCTAGCCGTGCACTGCCTAGCCTTGCGTTGTCGTGCATTAGCTTTGCCTCCCCAAACCGTGCCTTGCCTTGCGTTACCATTTCCTTGCCTTTCCCTGCATTGCCTAGCCCTGTGTTGTCGTGCCTTAGTCTTGTTTTGCCCTTACGGTGCCGTTCCTTCCGTTACCCTTCCCTTCCCCTGCTTTCCCTTGCCTTCCTTGCCTTCCGTTACTCTTTGTTTGCCTTCCGTGCATTGCCTAGCCCTGCGTTGTCGTGCCTTAGCCTTGCCTCGCCTGAGCGTGCCCTTGCCTTGCGTTACCCTTTCCTTGCCTTGCCGTGAATTGCCTAGCCGTGCGTTGTCGTGCATCAGCCTTGCCTTGCCTCACCGTGCCTTGCCTTGCGTTTACCCTTACCTTGCCTTGCTTTCCCTTCCTTTCATTGCCTTCCGTTACTCTTTGCTTTCCTTCCGTGCATTGCCTAGCCTTGCGTTGTCGTGCCTTAGCCTTGCCTCGCCTGACAGTGCCTTGCCTTGCGTTACCCTTTCCTTGCCTTGCCGTGCATTGCCTAGCCGTGCGTTGCCGTGCCTTAGCCTTGTTTCCCCTTGCCGTGCCATTCCTTCCGTTACCCTTGCCTTGCCTTGCTTTCCCTTGCCTTCCTTGCCTTCCGTTACTCTTTGCTTGCCTTCCGTGCATTGCCTAGCCTT